>NC_092463.1:29920723-30028223 GCF_047495875.1 Pithys albifrons albifrons | reverse complement strand
GTGGATTGGCAGCCCGAACTCCTTGCTCATATGTGATCCGTTGTGTAATTAAATACTGTGCGGCCTGGGTTGCAGCTGGTGTTCCAGTAATGGTTACCTTGCGATTTCTTGTGCCAGGTACGAATTCTCCCTTTTTAGAGATCTGTATCCTTGCACCAGTCAACTCCTGGTATTCAACTAATGTTTTCCCTCCTTTTCCAAGTATTGCACCAACTAAGTTTTCTGGCACTGCTATTTCAACTACATCCTTTGATCCATCTGTGGATTTTTCTGTTCCTAGGATGGCACTGGCAGCTAGGGGAGAAGCAGCTCCAAAATATCCATTGGTTGCAGCAGTAGCAGCAGCCAGGCTACCTAATGCAAATGTCCCCGCCGTACCACCAGCAGTGCTGCCACTGGCTGAGGCTTCACTCGCATAGGTGGCCAACAAATTGGCTGCTGCTGCTGCTGGGTTGGCACTGGCAGCTGCTGCAGCCAAAGCCCCTGTAGCTGCTGCCTGACTTAGGCCTAAACCTAATGTGTTGAGATTATATCCATAGCTGGCTAATGTATTAAGTGCAGAGGTGATGGCCACCAGGTCATTGCCTGTAAAGCCAGATAAAACTGCTGGAAAGGCTGCCACTCCAGCAAGGTTAGCATGTCCTAATAGCCCTGCAGCAGCTGCAGCAGTTGGTAACACTTCAGCAGTGTTTGCATAAGGAGATCCGGTTGGATTGGAATTGGCCACTGGACCTGTGACATTGGCATAACTGATATTGAGACAGCTGCCACTCTGTGGATCCTCTTGTATCTTCTGGATGATAAGTTCAACAGCTTTTCGGTTTTGTTCAGGTTCTCCACTCACAGTGACAACCCTCTCTTGCAAGTTGATCCCATCAGGTTTCTGGGAAAGCTGCACCCAAGCCCCTGACTGCTCCATTATAGCCTTCACTGTAGCACCTCCCTTCCCTATTATCAGACCTGCTGTGCTGTTGGGAACTATAATCTTTACCTGTAATTGAAAAAAATATATATAAATAATACTTCTGCTTTGTGCATAAACACTATAATATTTTTGCTACCCTATAAAAGGAAGGAAAAGAATGAAGCAAGTTAGTTACCATATTTTTAAAAGAAAAGGTTAAAAAGATTAAAAAGAAATACAGCTCATCATGCTTTTTAATGCTCTGCATGTTTCAAATGTAAAATACAAAGAATTAAATATAAAATAGCAGGAAAATTGTTTTTATCATTCTTCCTCAGAAAATACTGCTTTCAGCATAGTACATTTCAGACAAAAAGATTAAGAAAATGCAGCTATTATACTTGTATGGAAAGATTATCCCAGATTGTATCAAAGTGAGTGTTGTCATCTGATTCCTCTCTTTTCAAGCTAATATAGCAAACCAACTTCTTTGGAAAAAATTGTTTGAAATTCTTTACCTTCCTTTAAAACATCTATGGTAACAATAATTGAAAAAAAGCCCCAATAACAACAACAACAAAAAAAACCCCAAACAAAACCCAACCAAACAAAAACCCCACAACAGTTGGCTAAACCATAAACAGATAAAATAGTTGTTCTTGAACAGGACATGATCTTGATTGTTCAACCTGTCACCCACATCAGTGTACAAAAATTCATTATCAGCTACAGTGTATTATTATTCTCAATATGGAAGTTAAATTAAACAGCTGAGAGTACCTAAGAACTGAGATTTTGCAGGAATAAAACATGGCATTTGTACATCTAGAAATTTTATCAAAACATCTTCAAATGAAGGGTATTTACCTATAAATCCTACCTTTTCTCCTGTTTAAACAAGTTTCAAACTGACAGTATCATGTTTCAATGAATGTATCACCTATTGACTTACTGCTATGAGTGAAGAATGAAAACCAAGATAAAAATTCAATATTTATACATATTTTCCATAGCTTTTTTTGATATATATTTATAGACGTGTCTCAAAGTTGTAATGTACCATCTGTTTCATGACATTGAATTAATACAATGTTTTCTCTCACTTTTTTAGTAGCCTACTGATATCCATTCATCCAGGTTTTGTGGAGTGTATATATATGGGTAATACATTTCAATCCTTTCAGCAAAATTCTATCTATAATGTCAGCAACAAGTCAATATATAATACAACTAAATGGTATTAGTAACATTCTCATTTTACTGCCTTGTTATAAAGACAAGCTAATTACAAACAAAAATGCATGCCCTACAAACAAGCTTTGTCTGGTCCTAGCAAATTTAAGCATTTCCAATGGTTATGTTAGCATAAAGATCATACCTTTGAGAATCCAGTATAATATAAAGTTGAGAAATATTTATATTTTCCACTTACACAATATGTACACTAAAAATCATATTATACAGTAATTTGCGCTAAATTGTTTGATATATGTAATTTTTAATCTCTTCAGAATTTCACTGACATCAAAATAGAACATATTTTATAGAATAAATAAAAATTATCAAGTGCTGATTTATTCTAAAGATAACGTGAAAGTGTGTTATTGAAAAAAAAAAATAGCCCACCGATATATTAAATAATCCTTTAAAACCAAACACCTCTTTGTGTATATATTTAAATATGCATTTTATACATGTATGCACTGAAATGTAATTTGAGATATTTCATGATTTTAAGGTACAGGGGTTTTTATTTTTAGTTTTCCTATCAGAAAAAGAAAGAAACAACGCTTAGACTTGATTTGGTATTTTTGTTATAGATCCAAAATATATTAACTAATTGCTAAATATAAGAATTATCCAGATTTTTGCTCAATATAGGGGGGCTGATTTGTTTGGGGTATGTTTATGCCTTGTTTAGTTTGGGATTTTTGGGGGTGTTTGTTTGTGTTTGGGTTTTTTTTGTTTGCTTTTTTTTTAATTGCCATGCCAAAAATGCAGCTGTAGACAGCTTTCTTTATTACAGTTTTTTGACAGATTTTGAAAAATGATTTGCTGGATCTGCCTTCATTTCATAAACAATGTGCACAGTACTGATCAAGTCAGGCATAAGTGTTTATATAAAATTAAAAGAACCTAAGAATATAAGAAGATACAAAAATACTCTCTCAGTACAGTACATGACTGCAGAAGTAACAAAAATATTTAATGTCAGGGCAGCCTTGTTGCACCTGTAATATCATAGATACACATGGAACATATGAAAATCCAGGTTAGTGTAATATGGCTAGGATTATTCTAAAGGATTGGTGTAGTAAATTAAAGCGATGGTTTACTTCAGCCACAAAATTAAGAAGGAAATGTTCTCTATACATCAAGAAAGATTTCTCTCAATAAGAAACTAGTACTTTTCTCACTTGGCACCACAGAAGTACATTAGGTTCACCGCTAACTGCTCTAGTTATTTATCAAAATTGTCTGTCTAATCAGAGGAAATACCAAGAATGATCTCCTCCTCCTTTTCCACCCACTCCATTCTTGTCCAGATATGGTTTTATACTTAGCATCACAAACAACATATAAACTATGATGCATTTTGAAAAAAACACAAAACAAAACAAACCCACCAAAAAAGGGACTAGTATGTTTGTCTGCTTCTGATAACTAAAAATACACTTTTCTAAATATCTCTTTTAGAATCAGAAAATTGTTTCTTTCCTTGACACTCTCTTAAACTGTATTAGTTGAGAAACATACCAATATTATCCTTTGAAATACAAGGTGAAATGTCAAGGTGAATATTTCACCTGTTAACATACAGGATATCTGTTTAAAATATGCATGTATCAAAAAATTAGGCAATATGCACTTTTTTTACTAGCTTATATATTAGAATTTCAACTCTTTGTGGCAAATATTGGTTGTGTTGTATAACAATACAGTATCTAACATATTAGATCACAGCACCCTAGGCACCAGTACAAATGAAATAATGCAAATATATTTTTTTTTTTCTGCTGAAGCCTAAAATCCATATGGTCACTAAGTCAAAAGGTATGAAGTGATACAACACAATTCAGAAATTGAAAAACAATTATTTCTATTTGGTTTTGTTACCTGCACCACCATTTTTTAAAAAGAACTCCGTGACTGTCAAGGAAATTGGACAGTGCACTTATTTTCCTTTTACAGATAACAAGTTCAGATATTGATTTGGATGTAGAAGTGAGAAACCTAACTGCTACCCAAAATAAGTGCTCTGAGCTATTCAATAAAGGTATCTTTGACTATGTGGGAAGGTTAAGTTTCCAGGTCTGTGTGTATGCTCCTGACTACATTGAAATTCGTGCTGCAAAAAGGAGAGTATCTGAAGCAATGAACATATGTTTAAAATATATATTTTTTTTCAAGTGCTATAGGAAATAAAAAGTGGAAGGAACTCAAGCTTTATTATATGTCAAATAGATTTCATAAAATTTGAGGATTACAATTATGACATAAGCTTACAAATAAATTAATTTGCTCCACAGGCATCACTATCATCCTATCTACATTTGTATAAGCAAAAAAAAAAAAATCAGGCTCAGCAAATATAATACTTCTTCCTTGAAAAGAATTAAGTAATTTCACTGTGTGTATTTTCATTGAACTATGCTTATATTTTTAAAAGTCTCTACAAAGTTGCAACAGTCTGAGTCACTGAGGGCATAAGAAGAGCTCAAACTGGAGAGCAGTTTTTTGGCCTTAGTTCCCAAAAAAATCAGTAGAGATTTGATGATACTCTGCACTTCAGAGGAAGATGCTCAGTACTTGAGTGATCTCAGCCACTGTGTCCAGAGACGCAAATCAAAATTGCTTTAACTTAGGATTAGTGGTTCATATTAACTCCTGCATGCTGAAAAACCCTAGATCCTTAAAGTCTATATCAGCTAATTTCCTAATCCTTTTCCATTTATTGACAACCTACTTGCATAACCCATGTTGCATTCACCTATCTCATAAGAATTGCCTAAAAGCCTTCTGATTTACCAGACCACAAGTCCCAGCTCAGTTCTGTGAGTTGAATAGCATTTACTGGGGACTGCCAGATGTGTGGTGATTATGTTATGCCACTTCTCATCCCCTCCCTTATGCTGCACAGGGATAATCTTCACTGAGCAGCGACAAATATATATGAATACACACAAAATATTTTCATGGGAAGCAGAACTGTGAGCAAATCTGAACTACTACCTGCACTAATATCAAATGTCCGGTCTTCCCAACCCTCATTCCCACCTGTCTCTGTAAATACTTTCAACTACCCATAGCAAGGTTCCCAATCGATTCACTTTTCTACTGGCTTATGTCCTTGCACTCTTTTCCTCTGATGACATTTGCTGTGGTTACATTATTAGTTCTCACAGTCTTTGGAGTTGGAAGGATGGCAATCACAAACTAGCACCTTAGGTGACACCCAGTGAATACAAAGTATTTATGCTGGCAAATGTAGTGGGAGGACAAAATGAATGTTGACTGGCTAGATAGCAAGAATTGGCACTTGATATGGCTGTTACACCAGTTAAAGTAACTGTAAGTTAACAAGTTCAGAAAACATGGCTTTAAGTTTCAAGCTCCTCATGGCAGCATGGCACATGCCTGCACTAAATTACACCAGAAGAGATAAAATCTCATTAATTATACAAAGTAGCATCAAAACCTGGAAAGGAAAAAACCAACAATTTGACAACAAAAACATGTAATTGCAGCATCCTATGTTTCTTTTATCTCACAGAATTGTTTCTAAGAGATTGTACAGAAATTAATGATTCAAGGATATTTTTTATCTGTTATTCAGGTTCCCTTTTTCTTCTTTTATTTTAAAAAGTATAAGTCATTTCGTGAAGCTTCTGTAATACTCGTCATTTTATCTTCTCTCAACAGAGAAAAACTTTACAGAAAAGGTTCCATCTTATCTAACATATTTATCCTAATCTGGCACAATTCTACATTTTAGTCTCCCTAAAGCAAATAGCTGCATTCCCTGAAAACTATATTTAAACTGCTACATTCCATTTCATATCTTTTTTTCTGTCTTCATTGCTCATTAATTGCTTTAAAGTCTGGGCTCTGAATTCTATACCTATGAAAATTTCATGCTAATTTAGCTGCTCATATGACACAGGCTTAGGGTTGGTGAGAAGGTGTTCTGGATACACCAATTCCTGCAGAGAGAAGCCAATAAAGAGTAAGAAAGTCCCTGGCTGTATACCCACTGACAACCACAAGGTGAAGGCCACAAGAGCTATTGAAAGTCATGACTCTTCCTATGTATAGAGCAGACAGACATGCAAGGCTTTTCTGGACGTTTATGTCACACTTGGGTTCAGATTCTGAAAGTAGGCTTACATAGCAAATCTCTGCCTATTACACATACAGACCTCCCTGAGGAACTTAGTGGAATTTCTCTCAGTAATTTCAATTTCTGTGGTTTGGATTCCATATATACATATGGTAAAATATGAATTTACTTTTTCAGAGATACTGTACACTAAACATATTTCTGGTAGCTTGGTTCAAGATTACATTTTTAGAGAGACTACTTAGAAGGAATAAAGACATCTCTTAGACACATCTTTCTAATAGTCTGCTTATTTATACTTATTTACAAAAATATTTACACTTATTTACAAAAATAGGCAAATATCCATAAAAAGAGAAGCAGTTCTTCATAAATTTAGCTAGATCACAACATAAATAAATGTAGATCATAAATTATTTGTCATCTTCCCTGATTATGTTTAAATTCTGTAAATGTTATTGCAATTCAGTATCTTTCTACAAAAAGATATCTAGTACTGAAATACTAAGTGAACAAATGCAATGGATTATGGGAAGAGATTAGCTGCTACTTTGTTCCTCAGTGTAATGCACTTTTTTTTCGAGTCATGTTTATGTTCATAAGATTTTTTCTCATCACAAACAGCACATATACTTGTAGCATTCCCTTCATATATTTTGCCTGCGATTATTGCAAGGTGAATGTAATTTTATTTCCCTATGTTGCTTCTTTGTGTTATTTCTGCCCTCATAACTACTGTTTCTTATAAGACAATTTAAAGTTAATTTAATCCATTGAAAAAATAATATTGTGCTATTTCAAGTTAAAAATCATACTAGATTATTACTAAGATAATAAATTGATAGAGCAAATAGATATTGTAAGATACTTGTCTGTATCTGCCATTACACTGTGGGAGGATTTTGGGCTGATTCCCATTCTACTGTTTATCACAAGTATTTATTTTGCTCCACTTCTTAGATTTCCTCTCAGCTGAAGTTACATTTATCATTGCATTTTAGTCACAAAACCTGTAACGCAATAGAAACCTAACCTCAACTTAAATATGTAGGAACAATTTACAGCTGAAATCACAAAGCCTAGAAAATCGAAACCAAGCTGAAGAAATATTTACTGGAGGTAAGACTGTATAAGGACTGTATAAGCACAAATTGCTGCTTTGGTTTAAATCTATATGACTTTTCAATTAGCATTTGATATTAAACTTTGACTCTACCAGGCACTAAAAAAATGTACCTCCCACTTCTTTTATTAACTACCTAATTGCACTTCTGCCCACTTAAAAGTATGAACATTGTGATTATTCTTTCATGTTTTTAATTAAAGATGTAATTTGGAATGCAAATTTCTCACAGCAAGGAAATAATAAATCATGTTTAAAGAAAAAAAATTCTGGTGTCTGCTTCAGTTGCCATTCTGTCACAACTGTGTGTGTAGGCACTAACTCATAGATAAAAAGACTTCCTCTCTCAAAAGCAGGTTTTTAATAAATGTGTGCACATGCAAGTTGTGTACAGAGAGTCACTAAAACAATGTTGGTTATTCATGTGGTTGTTTATATGGTATTATCTAGTACTGGCAAAAAGTATTATTAAAATTTTACATACACATATGCATACATAAAAATGTGAGTAGTTTCATAAGTATCCCTCATAAAAAAATAATTCAAAACTGTGGGAATGGAGAAAACCAACTCCTCCATGAATTCTCTATGATACATAGTTTTAATAACATAGAGGAGAAACTTAACTTTTCTAATTTTTCTCTGTAGCATAAAAACAACACTCCATATTTAATGAATTAATGTTTCATGAGTTTCAAATTACATTTGCAGAGAAGTGTAATGTATTTTGAGTAGCATAACTTATACTTTTCACTTTTTTATAATAAAAAAGAAAAAAATGAGGTGGTTACATACTGAATTATACAAGAGAAAAAACTAATAGTTTTTCACTCAGTTTCAGATTAAGCAGCATACATAGAAAATTGCACATCTATATTGGCTGTGCCATCATTCAGAGGAAATATCTTTTAGAAAGACAGAAAGCAGGAATATTATCAGGTCTGGTCAGTGAAGCCTGACATTTTCAGTGACAGTAGAATGTTAACCCTACTCTCTAGTTAAAGTCACAATAGTTTTCCCATCCCCTATCTAAAATCTCACTTTTTTTTTTGTCCTCATCTAATTTGTTGCATGGTGTTCTGTGAATATCTGCAAACATTCCATAGAGTCATGGATGGATGTCATAAATGCAGGAATATTTACAGTGCTATTTAGTATAGCAATTTGAGATACTTCTGATTGAAACAAACCAGATGACACAATTTCTTTACTGGAAGTGCTGAAAAGACACTTCTCAACAAAAAATAATCTGAAAAAAATGTAGATAATGTGCATTATTTTAAAAACAAGTATGCCTCACTGACGGTATCAAGAAAAGATGCACTCTTTTGCATTAGACAGGATCTAACTTACAAGCACATAAAACCCACTTCATTTTCTAAAGTGAATTGATCTTCCTGATAGAAATAGAGGCAAAGGTGGTGCATTCCTTTTTTATGTTCTCCCAGTCACAGATCTGTAGATGTTGCTTTGGCTCCTCATAGCTATTAACTCACCGTCCAAAGAAGCATCACAGTGGTTGCTTCCCTGACAAATCTTCAGAAGGTAAGTATATAAATGACTAGAATATTTCTGCACTCAAGAGAATCCTTAAAAGGCCACATTCATGAGCTTTACGTGTACTCTCAAGTAGCAGATGAGCCATAAACTTGCTTTGAATGATATGCTATACTTTAACTAGAAAACTTATACTTGGCAAGAAGCAATTGGTGGAAGAAATCCTATGGCTGAAACATACATGAAATCTACTAAGATATTAATAACAAATCTTGAATGGCCTATAAGCAGACACTTAAGAATCAATTTTCCATTGACTTCCAGGAGACTGATGATACCAAATTTTATTTCCTTTTTTTTTTTTTTTTTTTTTTTTTTCCCCCCAGTGACCATGGACCTGCAAGTCCAAGAGAAAGCTAACAGTGTTCTTAAATATTTCTTTGACTGGAGTAGAAACTTTCAAAATGAAGATTTACAAGAAATCACAGCTATCAACACTGTCCAGTTTTCATTATAAGCTTCAATACATGTAGCTAGAATACACAATTATGTTCTTCTAAAAGAAATCCATGCAGAAAATTATATGGTGTAGTTGTGGCAATTAAATTCAGAGGAAAGGATAGCTAATAGAAATGTGCAAAGGGACTTGCCATTTCTCTGTCAATGATATTTTTCATTGAAGCTGACTAAATCTTGAAAGCATGGAAAAACTCAAACCAGGATTTTAGAAATGCATTGAAATTTTTAGGGTTTGACATTGCTGGCCAGATTGTAACATTATTTTAACAGTATACTAAACTTAATGCAAATTAATTTAGGATTTAAATCCAAATTTAAAATCAACAATATGTTTCAGTAAGAATACTCAAAATCAATCTCTGAAAAATCACATTTTAAAATTAACCTATTTATGTGTATGACTGATGGGAGAAAAAAAAAGCTAACACTTTTATTTTCAGATTATCTTTGTCACAGTTGATTTCAACAAGATATGTAGCACAATCCTTCAACATTTAATTGGCAATTCAGAACAAAATTTAAATTATCAACTATATATCGTATGTAGGAGGCCTCTCTTTGCAAAGCTGTGGAATTAAGGTGAGTCAGCAGAACCATTTCAATTCTATGGCATGGAAAATAAGGATTTATAATGACCACTAAAAAAGGGAAATTTCTTTCTTGCTCAAAGTTCATTGAGGTCTTTTTGTGGGAGGTAAAAAAACAGAGTTTAATGATCAGCGGGAACTTTATGGTTACTTGTATCAACAGGTTTGTGATTCCCAAAAGAAAAAGGCAAAGTTGTCAGAAAATATGAGAGTCATTAGTTCCTTTCTTAAAAACACTGTCAATTTCCATATTTAATATCTATAAGCTCACAAACAGTCCCTAGTTTTGCTGTCACAACTAGTAATTTCAAAATTGAAGTTTTAAATGAAATCTGTGGGACTGAAAAAATGGTAGATATCAAAAGAAGGAGATAAAGGAAATGCAACTAGCTGAATGTTCTGTGTCTAAATGAACATCTTTGAGTTTTTATGACCACAAAATAAAATAACAATACGAAACTTTAACACATCCTCCTACATTAATTGTAATTAAAATCCTGGGGCAATTATTCTATTCTCCATGCTTCTTTGCAGGAAAAAAAAGGAAGAGGAAACACACAAATTAAAACCCTTGTGCTACCTCCATTAATGGCTCAGGTCCATGAAAATAAGAGCATATTTACTCATGTTCTCACCTACAGATAGTTCTGTATTGCTTCATGGAGTTTTGCACTATTAAATAAAAATAAAAAATAAAAAAATGGCACTAAACTAATGACAAAATGTTTTCCTAAGAGCAATATAAATACAATTTTTCTCATGGGGTCTTTACCAAAAACATCAGTTTTCCTTTAGATAAAATCACATGATAAGATGGTAGAGCCAAACAAGTGTTAAAAGGAGGAAAATTGTAAACACATTCTCTAGCTAGGCACAACAATTAAAAAAACCAAAAAGCCAACAACAAAACTAAACAATAAAAGTCCTCACCATTCTCCACAGACATATTATTTGATGCAAAAAGTTAGAAAAAATGTAAATAAATGAAGTACATTTAAAACCATCTGAATATATATACCTATATGCTTTTATGTATACATACACATCAGTACTTTACATATACTTTACATATGTACTTCTCTATGACACTTTTAACACTTGATTTACTTTTAAGCAGAAAGTGTCCTATTGCACTGAATATCTAGCTAACAGCTTCAGCTTAGGTAGATGGTACTGCAGCTACTTATTCAGTAGTGCCTTTTTGAATTGTTTGCAACTCAGCTGATTCTGAAAACAATAAGGAAAAACAAAACAAAATGAATCCATATGGAAGACATGCACATATTAGTACTGTCTGCACACACAACAAATGGAGTCCCTGCTTCCTCCCAAGCCCATCATGTCTTAGCATCTTACAGCTAAAATCATGTCAGACATAAGTGTGAGGCACAGAATTAAATGAAAACTCTCCTTGTTTCAAGACCACGGAATAAAAACCCCACTCTGTTACAAAATTATTTCAAGGGATTCTCCAGTCTTTCTTGGAAACCAAATTTCTGCCCTGAACCATATTAAATAATTTAAATAATGTCTCTTATCTGAGAGGTATGCACTCTGAACATATATACCTCTACAAATATAGAGGTAGGAAAACATTGAACAAGTGTTTTTAATGGTGTATCTTGACTTAACCTGGCACCAGTTTTGAACATACATTTCACTCAGATCACAAAATTGTAAAGTAAAATGAAAGATAAAACTTATAATACCATCAATCAATACACATAAGTATTTCACATGGAGAAATGATTAAGTACTTACTACATTTATAATTGTAATGAACATGGCAAACAACAACCAATAAAGGGGACAGAGAAAGAAACCTGTTTTTGGCAAAACACACCTGGTCTAGATGAACTATCTTGATTTACAGCATTAAGGGCAATAGCTGCTTTGCACCTCTGGCTTTGCAAAAGACAACCAGCAGCAGAAACTTTGTCCTTTCTGTATTAAGTATTGCTTACCTATCAAAATAAAATTTTGTTTAGCTAGAACTATTCAATGAAATTCTCAGTGAGGCTATCTCATAGATGCTATTTGGATTTTTTTTTTCCAAATGAGAAAGTAAGGAAAGTTAAACATAAAATACTTACATAACCATATTTCTCTAGGTCATAAAAATATGTAATTACTAGAAATTTTCATTAAAAAAAAGGATGTGGTTTCACTAATGACTGTATGTATGGGTGGCCACACCTTAAGTTCTGTGTCCAGTTCTGGGCCTCTCACTTCAGGAAAGACATTGAGGTGCTGGAGCGTGTCCAGGGAAGGGTAAGGAAGCTGGTGAAGAGTCTAGAGAGTAAGTCCTTTGAAGAACAGCTGAAGGAGCTGGGGTAGTTTAGCCTGGAGAAAAAGAGGCTCGGGGGTGACCTTATTGCTCTTCACAACTACTTGAACAGGCACTGTAGTGAGGTGGGAGTTGGCCTCTTCTTCCAGGCAAATAGCCACAGGAAGAGAGGACATAGCCTCAAGCTACACCAGGGGAAGTTCAGGCTGGACATCAGAGGAATTTCTTCACGTAAAGGGTAATTAAAACATTGGAACAGACTGACCAGGGAGGTGGTAGACTTACTAGCGCTGGAGGTGTTCAAGAAATGACCACATGCAGCTATGGTCTAGTTGACATGGTGGTGTTCAGACAAAGGTTGGATTTGATGATCTCAGAGATCTTTTCCAACCTAATCGATTCTGTGATGTCTTCAGTCTTAATAAGTGCTACTACAGGACTCCATAACTCTCTAATGCTAATAGTCTTATGACAATCCAATTTGAAACTTTTCTCTCAGAGCCTGGCATTATGCCTCTGGCATGGATCAGGGAACAGAATAAGGTAACAAACCTTACAAAATATATCATTAACTACAACTAAGCTATATTTAGCTGGCTTAGTACTAAGCATTCACCCCAGATGATTTATAGGCATATCTTTAATTCATAAGTCTATATACTTTTTGGTTAACTCTTGTAAACTTGTGGTTATACATTTTTAACCAAGATAGCCACCAGTAACTTCTGCTGAAACAGAAAAAATACTAGAATAAATGGAGGCAAGATAGAAATGACCAATTATTTGAGTTAGAGAAGCAAAAAGATAGCTATGTACTAACAAAGACCAATTATGAAAGTCAAACTAGCTTACAAAAGAAGCCTATAATTACAAGACACAGTTGAAGGTACAATTGCATCCTCCTTGTTAAATGTGAAGATTCTGGATTTGGATCATACCTAATGTATCTCAGTAGGAAAATTGTATATATGTATTATTAAACCACATATTTGCAGACCATATTGTTTTCATACATCTGTACTCTAGGTTATGTTTCTCATACAGTGAGAATCTGTGGAGGCAAACTTCATTAAGGAAAACAATCTACTAAAAAGCACTAGGCATAGACAATATTTAAGTATAGGTAACTTGTACCTATTAATAATTTTGATACAAATGTTCATTCATGTGAGGAAAAAAAATTAGTCCTTATGCAAACTAAAGCTGTGGGACACAAATACGTCTGTATTTACACATATACCTCGCATGATTTAATACTTTTATTACAAACGTGTAATGTGGTGTGTGCATTAATGTGGAAAAATACCTTTCACAGAGTAAATTTGGAGTCAGCATCCTAATAAGCTGGATTTAAATCTCTTTTTAAACATACACTGAAAAAGAATTTGCATCTAACTCTTGCCCTGATCTCAACTCCTATGCACACCATATGCATATTCTTCAGCTTCAACAGCTGACAATTTATTTTCACTTTGAGAGAAAAGATTATGAAAAATAAGCATTAATGAAAAAATGAAAGAGCTGTCTCAAAATTAGATAAATGTGAGCAAATCAATAGATTTACTATTTCTGATTTCATAATACATTTGTCCTGTTTTCTATTAAACATATATTTACTGTGAACCTTGTTATAGTAAAGACTTTTTTGATACTCAATAAATGCAATATAAATTATTCTAATCTCAGAAAATTTACATAAAACTCCATACAATCTTAATTATAGTTGCTATTAACCTTATTAAGCAATACTGTTGGTATCAGTAATTTTTATTTTTCTATTTCAATAGTAAAAGTTACATTTCAAATACAAATATCCTTTAATTAATTTTGAAATGACAAAATGCTCTTGGTGAGGTTAAAAAGCATTAATTTTGCTGAGCCCTCTGACATTCAAATTGACAAGTTTATATTCTTTTCTATAACTTTTATTGGTTTTTTTCTTTTAACACCAAAACAAAATTCAGATAGGTCAAAAAGAAAGGCTTTCTTAAATAGTAGTGTAAATATGAGGACAATTACTAATATAACAATTTTATATTTCACAAGCCATACATTCAATTATTTTGTTGTCATTTCCATGTCATATTTAAGTAATTTTATTTTGGATGAAAAGTATTGAATATTAAAGAAGCTATGAATATAAATACATTTATGAAATATCTGCCGCAATAACAGCATTTTAAGTTAAGGCGTTTCACAGCTCATTTTTTGTACTAGGCTCTTTAATGAAAATAACCCCAGAAGAAAAGTATCTTTGTATTAAAAATATTTTTCATCATAAAATCTATAAACATTATTGGCATTAGTAATATCTAAATAAAATCCTTAAATTCAGATTTCAAGACATAACTTGCATCCTATGATAGTTTCGATCTCATTTTGTTGTCCTGATTCACATCCGTCCCTATTAATGTAAGGAAGGTATAACTTCCAATTTACTTAAAAACTGTGTGCAGTCAAGACAACCCTTGGTGTACACATACACTACGTGTACATGCAATCAGTCTTTTATATAAGTGCTAATGTAATGTGCCTCATTAATTACCTAATTACTTTTGACATAACTTAAGCACGAATTTATATAAAACAGCCTCTTAAATGCTGTCATGTGAGTGAAATACAACCTGTGAAATGTTTCTAACAAACTGTTATTTCCTTCTGTTTCTAAAGCTGTATGTGATAATACTGGTTCTAGATAATATTTACAGCTATTTTAATAAACATTTTAAAGATATTATTACCAATAAATATTCTGCAAGGATGTGATTATCTTGTGACTTGATTTCTCTTTTTTTTCTGCATCACAATTATACATGGGCACTGTATTTTGGTTCACTTTACTCTAGAATGTTATTAATCATAGTCTAATCTATTTCATTAACCAGTTTAATTCTGTAAAACTGTAACACTTTAAAAGAGCCCACATGGAGACTGCATTTCAGTATCTCATGGGTAGGGGGCAGCTGTTAATTTATTATCACAACTATTACAATTACTATTAAGACAATAAAGGCAATCAAAACATTCTCACTGCATTTATAATTTTATTAAGTGGACAACAAAGATGAGAATCATCAAGACCATGCATTAAGTTACTAGAAACATGAAAGAATTTAGACTACAGTGGAACTGCAGGGTTTCAGAAACTTTAAAGAAACAGAATAGAAAAGAAATAGAAAAGTAGGAAAATCTACAAAGACTGATCTCTCAGGCTGAGAGATCCAACTTCTTATTTGTTGAGGTGCTATTTTAGAAGCAGAGGAAAACAGAAGGTCAAACAGGCAACAGACCCTCTGCATCCTCAGACAAATACTATTCAAGGCTACAAACTGCAAAGATTGAAATGTAAATCACTGGGACGTAACAGACCAGTGAACCTTGGGCATTTCTAAGGACACTTGTTAGAGTCTACAGTCACAATACTCCCATTGATCCACTATTTGCAAACTGTGCCTCTTAATAACTGTTACTACTTGTAGTGGGTTTGATTTGCTTTCAGGGAAAAAACCCAAACAACTCAACAAAACAAAAAGCAAACAAAAAAACCCCTCACTCCAAAAAATCAACCCCACAAACCCAAACACAATAAATGGAATAATAACTGCAGGCACAAAACTAGGGAATATTTCTACTGCTGAATAAGATGCGGGGGCATATTGTTTTGACTGCAGGGTAAAAGATACACATTATCTGAAATCTAGGATGCAGTACTATACGCAAAGACCCCAACAGATGTACTTCACTTCTGGAAGAGGAAAAACCTCCCACCTCTTATTCCCTGTAGTGCAATAAGTCAACGTGCCTCTATAACTTGTATACAAAGAACACTTCTTTTTCACTCAAATCAGGCAGACACCTACTTTTACATGTTGGTTTGTCTCATATCTATCTATGAGTTCTCACCATTAGGGAATACCCAAAGCACGCAGACAGCAGATGATGCATCCAGCATTCACCCTGCAGCAAAGTGCGGTGCTGCACTCTTCCTACAGTGACTTGTGAAACTGAAAATGTTTCAGATGGCACAAGGGAAACATTAGCTAACACAGGCACTAAGGGTCTTCTAGGGCCAGGCCTAATCATGCCTCACTCAATTTACATGTGACATGTCAGAAAAACATGGTATTGCCTTTTCCACCTGAACAGGGTCTGTCCTGGATCTGTCCTGGTATGACAATAAGCTCTGAAAGCTCAGTGTTTCTTTCCACATTGTCATGTTTTTACTTACAGGACTGCAACTGGCAGATCATTCATGACATCCCATCAATGATATCAGCAGTATTCAGAGACTTAGCATTAAGGATCTACATTTTACCCATGTCTCATGAATGTTCCTGCCATTTCCCCTGCCTTTAGGAAAGGAAAAGTATACAGTGACACTAAAATTGTTGTGCAGTGGGAGAGGAGGTGAAAGGAAACAAGTAAGGAATATGAATGCAAACAAGTACCTACATAGTTGTCCAAAGGAGAAAACCTGGAACTGACAACAGCAAGAGTAAAAAACCCCAAACTGACTTTCAAGTAAGATTTTTTAAATTGTTATTTAAACATCTTTATAGTATCTAAAAAGTATATATAGCTTAAGGAGACAACACAAATAAGAGCACTGAGCTCAAATACTGCTCAATATGGGGGGAAAAAAGTAATCAAAGAACAAGAGAAATAAATTAAAAATAGTGTATTAACATGAAAACCAGAAAAAAAAATCTCCAGTAAGTCTATGGAGTAGACGTTAATTCTGCTTAGAGTTAGCCATGACATTAAGCATTTCAACTGAAAAGAAGTACTGGAATGTTTAGTGGAATCCTCTCCCATGAACATGGCCTTTCCTAGGTATATTATCTCAAACATTATTATGTGCCATTCATAGTTTGCCATAGGCAACTTGTAATCAAACAAGGAAATCTGTCTTATTAGAATGAAACAAAGGTCATTTTATAGAGATAAAATATTGATAAAATTATTTACAAATGAGAAATGCAAAGGGGTAATAGGTACTTTCATTCAATCTTGATACAGGTTCAATGGGGAGTCAAAATTATTACTGGGTAAGACTACAAAAGCAATAGCAATACCTATACAGAAAAGAACTCTAAATGTGAACTTGAATAATTATTAACTGAAGATGAAAGTAATTTCTGAGACTTAACCTAAATCATATGCTATGTTAAGAATTTTTCTTTATGTAGCAAAAGTATATCCTAAGTTTGGGGACCTGCCATAAAAAAGTTAGCAAAATACAGGACCTATTTCTTCAACTTTATTCCTCTAAACATCATGATAAGGTTCTTACAGTTACCATATAGTTCTGAACAACACTGCTACAACAAAACCAATTTCCTTCTCATGCATCTATACTTATGTGAATAAAAAATTAGTTGGATTCTATAATTAGAAAAATGTATTTGTTTAATGCACTTCTTTTCATATATGTGTGGTCTTCATATATTTAAGATTTCACACACCAGTGTACTAAATACTTCAGTGATGGGTCCATAGGAAACACTGCCTATTAGATAAAGTCTTTTCAAACACCATATTAGTTTTGTGTGTGGAACTTGGAAAGCAGCTTCTGGATGTAAATAAGATGGTTATATTTGTCAGTGACCAATCAGATAGATTGACAAAAGGTCAAATTGTTATCTCAGGGAAATACCATGGCAAATATTCTTAACAACTACATTAAAGTAATAAGAGATTTTTAATTCTATACCACCTTTTATCAGAATGCTAAATAACTTTATATCGACTTTGATTTGAAATACATGGCACTGAGATTTGGAAAGATCAACTGATACATCCAGCATCAGTCAATCTGTGACAGACCTTAAAAGAAAATGGATTTCCTCAAGAGCAATGTAGCAACTGATATCAAAATCAGGGAATAAAAATAGAGGAATATTACAGTTGAAATATCCAAGACACAATATCTTAAATAAGCCTCACATCAGATTGTCAAAAGCAAATAGAGATAATATCTTACTGTCCCAGAATGGCTGTCGGGTATCCTGGGTTCATCATTAAAACTCACTGTTTATATATTAAGATTTAAGTACTGATAAAAAAATTATCATTTGAAACTAGATATTATGTATATTTTTAAAATCTATGTCCTAATAATAACAGAAGACTGAAACAAAGCTTGCTTTCTTATTTTTTCTTCCATCTTCCACAACAAATTATATATCAAATGTGAGTTCATCAACCCTTTAAAAGCTGTCAGACAATCTCTATTTTCAGAGTCTACCTTTCTCTGAGGAAAGAAATATTATATTTCTGCAAGTAATTTTACAGGGATAGGACAGTTCTTCAAAGTCAGACAGAGAGATCATGGACATCAATCATTACAATTTAGTGGTATCAATCAATTGATGTCCCAATCCCTAGTTATAGCTTTACTATTATATTGCATTGCAACCTATAGATTTTGCATCAAATGAAGAGATAATGTAAGTCAAAAGTACAAATTCCTGATACCAAGATTGTAACAGCCATATGCTTCTGCTGTACCTTCTGGGTAGAGGCAGTACCAAGAAAATTGGCTCAGTCCCATCATGTGAAAGTATTATTTATTACAGATTTTGCAGTAATCAGATGACATAAGTGTGCTTCAAAAAATGTAAACCCGGAGGACTGAATAAACAAAATCTACACCTATCTGCATGCCAGAAAATTAATATTACACTATAGTAAATGGTAACTAGGTGCAACAACAATGCAGCAAAATAGAAGGTGTATTTCTTAAAAGCTACAAGTGCCATAGGAAAAACAACCCAGTGGATTTAAAAAAGTGAAAATAAAAGGCTTATATAGTAAGTAATTGTGACAAAGTTTACTATGAAAAATCCCATTACATTACTAAGCTTAAACCTGTCTAATTAAAGGCAAAGGGAAAGGACTCCTACCCATCACTCTCCTGACTCACTCGTGAGTGGGAATGTGTGTTTTGGCCTTTTATTCTCTTAAGTCAGCAGCAAAGGTCAGCAGTGGTAGAAATCCCATGGAAAAAGAGAAGGAAATTTGGAACGGTTCACAGTTGCATTTACAGGCATACATCAAATAGGCAAAGGAGAAAAAGAAAGCTTAGCATTATGTCATTTAGCATTACATTTTTCTCCTTCTGAAATTACAGTAACATCAGTAAAGCAGGTAGATGAAAAAAAAATCTTGCAAATAAATAAAAATATGTAAATAGTTTAATTATAGAAAGACTAGTCTATCTAACGTCACTTAACTGTTAACATAAGTATAAAACTTGTACCTTTACAAAGTACTACAGAGGAAAAGCAAGTATGCTTTATATGATCTTTATTGCATTATTTATCTCTTTTGAGATGAAAATTCCTTCTTGAAGTGTACTGCGGACAAGTCAAATTGACTTCCTCCTTCTGGTAAAGAAAAGTAAAGCTATATTCTGCCATCTCCAGGGGCATCAGCAGAATAGTTTCACCACTGAAGCTGTATGGCTATAAACAAAGCTGACAAAGTTCATGAGGGGGTAACACAGAAACTCGCAGTCTAAACGTACAGAAAGATTGAGTTGATAGGCAGACAGGAGGGGGAAAAAGAGTTACTGGAAATGGCCTTAATTTTATTGCCTCTTTGGTTCTTTCTTTCTTGGAAAGTGTGCAGAATATGGATTTCAAGTGCAAACAAAGGTCCAAGGAAGTTATACTGAAAAAATAAACAAGAGATTTACAAGAATAATATTGACAAGTGTATAACTTCTGGGAACAAAGGACCAAAGAGAAAAGCACTTCCAGTGCAGAGGTTTCTGTCGCATCCATAGCAACTCAGTATAATGTAACACATGACAGCTCTGAAGAAACTGTTTTCTTCCACTAGATAAGACATTTTTGGAGACTATCCTCTTCTATTATAAAACAAGTAGTTCATCAACACTGGATTTTTCCAAAAACAATTCATCAGAAGCTGAAACTGCCATACAAAGGAGTTCTGATCTCATCTGAATGGAGGCAAAGTGAGTCATTAAAAGGAAGACCTAATACAAGCCAGATTTCCTGCCTAGCTTCCTCTGACCCCTGTTGGCAGACCTATTTTCCTCTTATAATAAAAAGAGTGCCTAGAAATTTTTCAAGCTCTTTTAGGGGAGCACAACTGACATGTTGGTACAGAGAGAACGTTCTTGTCAGTTATGTTCAACACAGACTCAAGTCAGCAGTGCCCTGGCAGCCAGGAGGGCCAACCATGTCCTTAGGGGCATCAAGGAAAACATTTCCAGCCAGTCAAGGGAGGGGATTGTCCCACTCTGCTCTGCACTGGGGCAGCCTCATCTTGAATATTGTGTGCAGGTTTGGGCACTGCAGTACAAGAAAGATATTAAGCTCTTAGAGAGGATCCAAAGGAGGGAAACAAAGATGGTGAAGGGCCTTGAGGGGAAGCCATATGAAGAGTGGCTGAAGTCACTTGGTCTCTTCAGCCTAGAGAAGAGGAGACTGAGAGGAGACCTTACAGAAATGTACAACTTCCTCATGAGGGGAAGAGCAGGGCCAGGCACTGATCTCTTCTCTGTGGTGAGCAGTGACAGGACCTGAGGCAATGATTACCTGAAGTTGTGTCTGGGGAGGTTTAGGTTGGATATTAGAAAAAGGTTCTTCCCCCAGAGGGTGGTTGGGCACAGGAACAGGCTCCCCAGAGAAAAGTGGTCACAACACCAAGCCTGACAGAGTTCAAGAAACATTTGGATGATACTTTCAGGCACATGGTGTGACTCTTGGGGATGGACCTGTGCAGGGCCAGGAGTTGGGATCAATGATCCTTGTGATTTCTTTCCAATTCAATATATTCTATGGTCCTGCAACAATTCTCTAATTGCAATAACTTACGAGGAATCCTCCAACCCACTTTAAAAATCTCCAACAGCAACCCATCATTAAGTGTTGCTTAAAGCTTGCTTAATCATCTTACTAATCTATAATACAAAATATCATCTCATGTTTAAAATATTACAGAAAATTGATTGATTTTAAGCCTGATATGCTACTATATCCACACAACAGAATGTGCTGTGAATTTACCTTACACCTTAACACTGGATTTCCTGACATCCATTCAGTTAACTGTTATCATAATATAACATCTTCTTAGAAAACCTGTATTTGAATGGTTATTTTCTATTGAGAGTCATCTTGCTCAGCTGTATATTGAAACAAACATTTCTTATCCTCTAATACTCTCCTATTGGGTGCTTACATGACTACCGACAGGTTTGAGATTATTGTGTTGGAACCTATTTTTGTGTGACAGCCGCAGTGCAGATGCTTGTCGATACACTGCTGTTGAATGCTAATCACTACTACAGTCTGGGAACAATTGCCAGCTACATCACTTAACACTAGAAAAGCCTTAACTGCCTTATCATGTGCTTTGTGCTTCCTGCTGGAAGGGCTAGAAATCACTAGAAAATACTAGCAGGGATAAAATAATCATAAACCAGTAGGGATTTTAATGGTTAACAATAAAAGCAGTTTCAAAAGGAAATCATTACCCTTCTTCATATATACAATTTTTATGCTGTTCAAAAATGGTCTTGATTATTTTTTTGAACACTGAGTTGAACACAGCTTATGAATAAAATGCCCTAAAATATGTAATGTGGGATATAGACAGGACACAAAGCATACATTTCACTTGGTTTGTATATTTAGCTATATTACTTGACAATATTCTTAGAACAACTTTCTATAAACATAAGCATTTTCAGCTATTGAAGAGTCATTTAAAGTTTATACACTACACTATAATTTTTATAATTTAAAATTCATAGAACAGATGCAAAGTAGGTACTTCTCTTATGCTAATTAAACAGCAAACTCAAATAGTATTTCCTGTAAATAAAAGCATTTCTTCCTTTTCCTCCAAAATAATGATCATCAGGATATACTTATAATTAAAAAAAAAAAAGAAGTGGGAAAGAAAGAAAACAGTAAGAACCCTTTAAAAACAATCTGTGCACTTAACATTTTCAAAACCTAATTCAAATAAAGTACTAAAATTAACAGAGAGAGAATAAAAGCTTAACAGAGTGTTCGGAAAATATCCCTAGCTGTCGGTAAAGATTTTATCTTTGTCATTTAATGATGATGAAGCCAAGTAACTGTTGCTGGAATGGAAGCAGGTTGATGAAGAAGGCTTTCAAATTGAAGTGAAGGATATCACAATTTATATTTTTCTCAGTAGCTCTTCTATCTGTACAATTTCTTTCTAAGTTTCATTACTTTCTGTATTAGATATCCCTTTCAACAGATAGTCATGTGATGGTCAAAGATATAATGCTTTAATATGCTTCTGTTCATGTTAAATTGTTTGTTCATCCATCAGCAAGTTCTAAGTTCATAAAATATCAGAGGACTGGTAAATAATAGCAATGCTAACTTTCATGGGAAATTAGCTTGTGAAGAGAACTTTTCTGGTATTTGATGTTACTTGTGCAAGATCTGAAGCAACATTCAGCTAACTGAAGCAGACTGTGTGCACTGCTAACACATACTGAATACTCCCATTATTTGAACACAGAGTATATTAACAGAACATTAAAAATAAATAAGGTATTTATTAAGCATAAATAAGTCCTAAAAATCATGGTATGTAGTATTTTAACAATTTTCATGGGGAAGAAAAAAATATACAGTATGATAATTTGTGGACAAAATGAACTGGATGATGTATTTTTTTCAGTCAAAATAGAAAGAAATTCTTATAATTAAAATATTGCTAAAAGGACTGTTTATGCATGTAAAAATAAGATAAAAAATAAACTTACTTAGATGTTTAGCATATTTTTAGAGATGTGTAATTTTACTTCATTCTTCTTAACTAAATTTTCATTTCATATTTAAATAATGCCCCTTTGTTACTGTCCACAAATACATTTCAAAATTTTCAAAGTAAATAAAGAAATCTGTTTGCCATTCCTGGGTTGAATTCCAGCTATTTAAGCATAGTTTTAGTGGTAATTCTATTATAATTTATAAATGATCCAGGAAATGATCTGTAAGTGTGTGCATATATACATAAACATATACAAACCAAGAGTTACTCTGTCTACAAACACACCAGATTTTTATCCTTACAATTTATTAATCAAATCAAATGCAAAATAAACCCCAAATATTTTGAAAGATACTTTGCTTTTATCAGAGATTTTAAAGAAGCCCAAACAAAATAAATTAAAAGAAGAAAAACGTTTTCAATTTAAGTTACCAATTTGTAACTAGAGTTAGATATCTATGGTTATGGGTGTATATATGTGAATGAACGAATAAATCCTTAACCCACCATATCTTTTTCTCCAGTTTGCAAGCTGTCACCCGTGAAAAGTATGGTGTAGATGGTAGGATGATACTGTACCTGATTGGCTCTGGAGGTGGTCATGGGATCAGATGGAGAGGACTTGGTGGTAGTTGGGGAAGATGGCAATGTCTGGGAACAAAGCAGTTCAGGAGCAAATCAACCTTTACAAGCCTTAGACTGAACAGTTAAAAAAATAAATAAACCAACAAAATAACATAACTAGGAAATTAAAATAAATAAAAAATGCCTAAGACAAAATCTTTCTCCTACTCATTGGAACTTAATGGAATTTAAAGTCAATTGGATAAATAATGCATGTAAGTATGCATGCTTATGCATGTAAAAACAAATTCATGACTTGAAATCAAGATGGTGAACTCACATAAATACTCAAAAATATGCTGACCACATGAGGAATATATTCTTTCCTCTCTCCTCCTCTTGGGGAAAATGAAGACTATAAGTAAACAAAAATTCCAGCAAGTTCAATGAGCACACTAGAAACAGTTATCAGTCTAGGAACAAACAGGGCCAATGTTTGAAAGAAGTTAGGAGACATTTACTTTGGCACTTTAAGATGCACCATTCCACAGCAAGGCATTATGCCAGCAAACTGTGTTCCATACCTTACAACAGTTACACTGAAGCTACTGAGTTTTTGGCAATATACTAACTGCTAAAATATTATCTTTTTTAATTTAGAAGCAGGTGAAAAAATGTAAGCATCAATCTCATGATGGATGAACATGCAACTAATACCTTCACAACAAATAACTACAATATATTTATGATTAGCATTAAAAATGTTCATTTAGTTGAGCAAAGGTTAATAGCTTATTATCCTCCTGTGTTCAAAATAAACACAAAAAAAAGAATTAAGAGTCATATTTATTGGTAATGTTTTCTAAATAATATACATATGCTTAACATTAGTTCTTGAACATATTAAAAAAGCACTGCTCTGTTTAAAAGTTTTGTATACACATTTCTCCTTTAAAAGTATTAGATTTTGACAGAAAACTCTTTTTATAAATGTAGAGAAAAAGTAAAAATTCAAAACATAACATACAATACTTATTCAAAGCATGTTTTTGACATCTTTGCAATATATAAATATTATAAAATACCCCAAATTACACTACTTTTATGTCAAGAAATAAGATGTTAAAGTGCTATACAATGGAATTTATTAAATGCTCATATAATTACTAACCAAAACTATTTAGAAATAGATAAAGCAAAATTCCACACTTTCAGCAGTTCTGTTACTTACAATCATTGACAGGCCCTCATAAAATAGGTATACATACTTTTGCACTAAAATTCTTAATGCATATGAGAAAGCTGGGACACTGTGAATGCATAAAGTTGCGTATTAGCAAAACACGTGCTTGTACATATGCACACACAAATATTTTAGAGGTATGTTAAACAGTATGAAGATTCATTTTTCAGAGTTTGTACACAAACAAGTGGTCAAAACAGAAAAAATTAAAATCTTAAGAAACAGATCCCTATTTTGTGTCTCCAAATTATAACTCTCATTGTAAAACAATCAAAACAAAAGAAAACATACACAGCTTAAGCATCAATTGGGACTTTTTCAAGACCATTAAGTAAAAAATATGTAGCTTGACAAAATACTCTTGGGCAGCAGGCACTACACATTGTAAAAATCAAGGCAATTATAAAGCACCTCCCACGTCTTTCTGTACCAAATATGGGTCCATTCAAAAGGGGTCCATTTGGGAGGGGCTAGAATTATTTAGCAAAAGATGTTCTGATTCCACAATAGTACAGGGCTAAGCCCATTAAACTATAGAATTATTCTTCTGATTTTAGAGAGATGCATTATTTCTCTTATCAAAGTCTTAAAAATTGCAAGGAACTGATTATCATAATTTAATCTTAAAAGTGAAAAAAAAACCAGAAAAACAACCCAAAACAAAACCAATCCCAACCAAACAAAAGGGAGAACTGTATATTATCCCAATAGGTGTTCTTTGTTACAGCTTATATTAAACTCCCATTCCTAACTACCAAACAAAAATAATTTTTATATATTTTGAACAAAAATATTTCAGAAAACTGATTCTGTTATCAACACCACTGCTACCTAAGGCATATGGTACTGTATACTGTTTTGGCATGCTAGGTAGCTTATTAAAAGGAAGAATAGTTTGTTCTTCACAGTTGTTATTAAATCTAACTACTGGCTTTACAGGGAAATATGAAAAACACTTCAACACTGAATAATGACTTAATCATTGATACCGCAAGTGACTTAAGAAACTGGAAACATCCCAGATTTCATTTCATATCAATCTTCCTAAAGCAGAGAAATCTATGGCTGTAATGAAAAAAGGAGTGATGACAATCTTTCCAAGTGACTGTTGAACTATAACATCTGTTAAGAAAAAGCAATTCATAATTTATTTTAGCAGAGGCTTGTTTAAAATAAAATGCAAAAATAAAAGATATTCATAAATATAAAAGCAAGACTGTACTAATGAACAAGAATCAAATAGGGGCATATACCTTTTTTTGCAATATACACATATCAACGGCAAAATCTTGAAAATAAGGTTTATTGGTTTGTGTATTTGGTGCTATTTTATCTTTTTATATCAGGTTGTTTGTAATTGAGGCTTAATCTCTTAACATCTTTATTGACACAACTGCTTTTATTTTTTCATATATATCTATACATATGTAAAGGAATTGCTACTCTTTTAAAAATTAATCATTTTTTAAGTTTCTATATAATTCTGGAGATACATCTATTTATCTCTCTGATAGCAAAATAACTCAAAGGGATTTCTCAAACATTAAAAAAAAAAAAGAAAAGAAAAAGAAAAGAAGCAGGCATTTGGATTTTGTATTGGATTTCCACCAGCTGAAAAGTAATGTATTGATACACTTTCAATTGCTTAGCAAAAACTTTTCAGCAAAATTGTTTCTTAAAGGAAAATGAACAGAACTCAATATTTCGATTTATTATGCAGCAAAGAATGATTTTTAAAAAATTGGCAAGTCTTTTGCATTAGGCAAGCACTTCAATTTAGTAGTTAGGTTTCTGAGAATGAGATGTATAAAGTGATTAAAAATCTTAAGATGAACTTACATTACAGAGTTTCAGTTTTTGGGACTGCTACATGCATAGTTTAATTGAAGCTTAAAAGTCAGAATTTTTACCACACACCACTTCTAAGACTTTGGGGTTTTCTTAAGCTGTATCTTGAATAGTATAGTCCAATCATGATGTAATTGATCTTCTCTGTTTACTTAAATATTATTTCCTTTCCCATTACTTATGTGACAATTAATGAAATAATTGTGACAATTAATATACTTACAGGTTAGAGTGTGTTTGTTTTAACTTTACACTTCTAGAAGAGATGCTTGAGAAAGCAGATTTTAAGTATTTAAAAAGAGGCTTAACTTCAGAAATAAAATTTTGTTTGAGTCATATTTGAATTGTAGTACTTTCTGAAAGTAAAAAAAAAATTGGTTTTGTTGCTCACAAACATCGATTGCACAGCTAGAGACTGGTCTCAGGTTATATGACAAACTAAAGGGTGTAGAAATGTGGTCAAAGCATAACACATCCATACTTCAAATTTTTGATTAAGAGTGAAGATACAGCTTTATCATGGTAGTATAGATTACATACAGTCTATCTACATGGTGTTCCAAAAGGTCTACGAGTCCTCTTCAAATGATAATTACACCCTTATATATGTAAATATATATAGAGACCAAAAAAAATTTAATACTTACTTGTGGGTAATAAATAATAAAACTGTACTGAGACAATTAACCTAATTCTCAGTACTTAATAGTATACTCCTATATATATAAGAGTAGAAATTACAGTGTATCAATTTCTATTTTCTCACTACAGGGCTTGCCAGCAAAGGAAATCTTGGTAATAACATTACCTGCATTAAATTACTATTAATACTAGTCTAATACTGAGTTTCAGTCTTGCATATGTTAATATTGGTGCTTTTAAATCAATGAAATTAATGTGATGACAAAACTAATCTGCTTAAATCAATATTTTAATGCAGTTTAAGAAAAGGTGCTATCTTTTAAAAATTGTATTAAACACTTGAATACCTAATGCAGCTAAAATAAGACACAGAGAGCACTGCAAGACCTCTCTGTGCTGAGCAACCTAAAAGACTGATTATGACTAGACCTTCAACAGTGTCAGGGATAAGCCTGTCTAAACAGACCACTTGCTTTGCTAAACAGAGAGTATATTCTGTGATCTCCTTTAATCCATAACTTTGGCAAATGATTCTCATCTCGGTGATGACTGTACAAATATATAACATTTCAAAACATAAAATTTGGAAAAAGATAATCAAGGATTAATAATTTGTTTACAATTCAGATTGTAAAAAGACTACTTTGATGACAATAGTGATCTATATTTTCTTGCTACTTTTTCATTTTTGTAAAGGACAAGTAAAATAAATTTTTTTGATATTTCATTCTCTTTGCATTTGGTTTTGTATAGAAAAAGAGACAAGGGTATAGAGAAATGCTAAAAGACTAAGAGGTAACTTATCTGCATATATGAACTCTTAGGAACCTGACTTTGAGAAACTAAAAAGGCAGAGTTAAGTGTGATGTCAAAGAAAGATTTTCTCATATTTTGTTAAGGACAAGGAGGGGTATTGGTTTCTTCTCCCAGGTAACTATCAGTATGACAAGAGGGCGTGGTCTTATGCTCTGCCAGGGTAGGCCTAGGCTGTGTATTAGGAAGGTATTTTTTACAGAGAGGGTGATCAGGCATTGGAATAGGCTGCCCAGGTAGCTGGTGGATTCCCCATCCCTGGAGGTTTTTAAGATCAGACTGGATGAGGCACTTAGTGCCATGGTCTAGCAACCATGGTGGTAGTGGATCAAGGGTTGGACTTTATGATCTCAGAGGTCTTTTCCAATCTGGATGATTCCATGATTGTATGATTCTATAAGAATCTTAAAGCAAACCAGCAGGTGCCATTTGGATCATCAGAGCAACTCAGGATGAAAGGAATGATGTAGGATTAATATTAGATCAAATGAGACGAAAGAGAATCAGTACCTTCTCTTTCTTCAAAAATTGTCACAGTAACATAGAACTACTACAGGATCTGGTGCTGTAACACAGAAATACCAGAAATCTGAAGTATGTAGCAAGGCATAGGAATAAAAAAGTCATGTAAGATATGAGTCTAAGATTCATCCTAGAAGAAAAGGTCATCTTTTCATTCTGGGCTACTTTGGAATTCAGAAAGATACCACCAAAACTACAAAGCCATCCGAAGGTACGAGAACTTCATAATTTTCTTAAGAAACAAAATCCTGGTGAGATTTCTGCAATGTGGAATACTGCTGTTCATCCCCCAACAAAATACACTATTCTCATTTGCCTTCTGAAGTACAGAAGAGTTAATAATAAGCTACAGAGTTAACTGCATTCATAAACAGTTTTGCATATATATTGAGATTATATCCAACACCACTGAAATGAAACAGAAAAAAACCCCAGTGATCTGTCACCAGAATGAAGTCAAGGGCACATAAAGGACAGGATATAGGATTTTATGGAATGCTAAACTTTTGCCATTGGATCCAACGCACAGAACTGTCTCTCTAGTAAATAATGACTTTTTTTTGTTTGTTTTTTAGTTCTTTTTTTTGTTTTATTCTTGCAACTTATAAAGACACCTGCATATCTTAGTATACATTTCAGAATGGTAACGGTGCAAATTTTCACCTATGTTTGAAAGTGACAGAAGTTTATGAGAAACTGTTGACTGGATGAAAAGCCACTGTAATCTATGAAGCTACTTATTATTTTTTTACTTCAAATGAAAATTGTAGTTTAAAAGTTTCATTTAGGTGACAGACTGTTGTCTTAAATGGGTGATAAAAAGAAGGTGGCTTACCAGAAGGGAGAGACATTTTAAGAAACTAATGAAGGTTTCTTCAGGAGGAAGAACTTGCAAGTATTGGTGGATGAAAAACTGAATATAATCCAGCAATGTGCACCTGCAGGCCAGAAAGCCAACTGCATCCTGGGCTGCATCAAAAGAAGGATATCTAGGAGGCTGAGAGGTGGATTTGTCCCTCTACTCTGCTCTGGTGAGACTCTACCTGGAGAGATGGCAATGGCCATCTCTTCTTCCATGAGCTTCCTGGACAGGCTGTTACAACACGTGCTACCTGTAAAACAACTGAAAGCTGGAAGGAAAATTCAACTGCATCCAGTTCTGGAGCCCCAGCATAAAAAAGTCATGAACCTGCTTGAGAAGATCCAGAGTAGGATGACAAAGATGATCAGCAGCTGGAGCACCTCTCCTATGAAGACATTGTTCAGCCTGGAGATGGGAAGGCTTCAGGGAGACCTTATAGTGGCCTTTCAGTACTTAAAGAGGGCCTATAGAAAAGATAGGGATGGACTCCCTATCAGGGAGAGTAGTGACTGGACAAGGGATAATGGTTTTAAACTGAAAGCAGGTAGATTTAGATTAGATATTAGGGAGAAACTCTTTACTGTGCGAGTGATGAGGCAATGAAACAGGTTGCCCAGCAAAGTTGTAGAAGCTTCATCACTGGAAGTGCTTGAGGTAAGGATAGATGAGGCTTTGAGCAACTTTGTCTAGTGGAAGGTGTCCTTGTGCATGGTACAGTGGCTGGACCTAGATGATCTTTAAGTCACCTTCCAACTAAAACCATTTCATGATTCTGTGAAGTCTAATAAGTCTTTATAGTCTGAAGAACTCATAACCCATACTAAAAAAAAACCACCAAAAAACAAACCTTGGAAAACCCCTCCCTTTAAGCCAATATTTTTAGATGCATATTCTTAATGTCAGGTTCTATTTAAGTGCTTGAAAGTAATTTTTTTTGTTTAAAAATTATGTTTCTTTTTTGTTGTTATAAACAGTTCTGAAGTAAAAGCAGTTATTTTCAATAGGAGAACATGAAATTACAAATCTGAGTTCAGACATTCACTTTTGCACATTTTGAATCGAATGTCTGAGACCATGATTACTAAAAAGAAATTTAACTCCTGAGATGCTAATTATCTACTGAAAAAGCTGAAGTGAAACTGACTGCAATGAAAACATTAAGTGGAAGTTCTGTATGTGAACGTTTTACTCTAGATTTTCACAGAAGAAATTCTAAATCCTTTTCTATGCTTGGGTAGTTAAACATTTCATAGAATCAAAGAATGATTCAGGCTTGAAGTGATCTCAGAAGGTCAAACAGTGCAAACTCCTGTTTGAAGCAGAGTTATCTTTAAGATAAGTCACCTTTCCTTCCATATAATGCACATGTCTGCAATGGCCCCCTCTACTTCCATGTGCTTCCTGGACAGGCTGCTACTACACTTGCTACCTGTGAAACAAGTGAAAGCTGGTAGGAAAATTCAACTAGCCTACAAAGAAGCTGTAATAGTTTCTGAAGGTGATGTGATAAGGCAAATTTAAGCAGCCTTTTCCACTACTCCTAAGAGCTGCTATTAATTTAGAGGTGAAATGTGAAGCTTGGCACACTAATTACAAAGACAAAGCAACTCAGGCTCACAATCACTTTATGAAAACAATATTCTATTCCCCTGAGTTTGAAAGAGTTGGTATGACACTGCAATTAATAAAGGGAGAAAAGAGAGGTTAGATGCTCATAGCAGTTTCTGGGAAGTAAAAGGGAAGAGAATGGGTTATTGTTGCATGATACTTAGAAATAGCAGATGGCTGACATCTATGAAGAGATTTTCTATGTTGTGTAGAGATAAAAGATGCAAACATTTGTCAAATATCTATCAGACCTCCTTGGAGGAGAGAACTACTTGGTATCTACTGGTGAGTCCACAGGATTAGGAGATATAGAAAAATGCATTAGAGAAGGCACAAATGGAACCACATAGACTTGCTTACAAATCTTCTGAAGGTGAAAGAGCTGCACTTAAAGAGATGGAATATTCAGATAGTGACTTCTACTGGTAATGAGAATTGCCAGACCAGACTCAGCCTCTGTGTGTCCCTCGCCTTTCTTGAAGACAGAAAGTGCTAAACTTCAAGCAGTCAGCAAAAGTTTTACCTACTGGCTTTCTTCATTGAATCTACAGCCAGAAGATATTTTCTTTCTTAACTCTCTTCTCTAGGGTGAGTGTTGGTAAAGCAGTCCAAGACAAAGAAATATCAATAGAGACATGAAAGCTGCATCCTCATATAAACATGGGTAGCATTGCTAGATTTCAGCTACTGGTATCCTCATTCGCTGGGAGAAAACTACCTTTGCTGTTTGGTAGGAACATTTTGGAGTCCCTAAATGAAGGTAAAATTTATTATTTCAGATTCTCTAGCTCAAATATTTCTTCAATCTGCAATGTAAGACATTGTGTGCCAATGTTCTTGCTTAACACTGTAAGACAGGAAGAACCATGTAGAAGTTTGTGTAAAACAAGAAATTGCAATTAATAAGGCTTATTAAAAAAAAGTTATTTGTATTAGACATTATACTAATAATTTCAATAAAATTGTGATCTTTCTGCTATTTAAAAAATTAACAACACTGGAGTTATAAATCATGATAACCTTTAAAAATTATAATTTTAAATTCTAAAATTGAGGTATTATATTTTTCATTAAGATACAGTGTACTCTGACAATGGAGGACAGATGAATTCACTGCAAACTTCACCTAAGAACTAAGCTACCAATTTCCTTTCTTGGTAAAAATAAGGAATTTTAGATTTATTGAGTCAATATTTATAGTGAATTTATCACAAATAGATGTTGTTTCAATAAAAGAGAAGTAAAACACTTCATTGTGGTTAAAATTGTTTAACATATGCATATGCATGGCCCCAAATATTTGCAGTTATATTATTATACACTTATATGTATACAAGTAATATATTTAAATTTTAAGATGTAGAGCTAGTACATATTGTACTTTAGTCTCTGTTTCAATTTCATTAGCTAGGGCTGTGTTCACTAATCCATCCCTCCAGAATTTAATTGAACTTGACATTACAAACCAAAAAACTACAAACCAACCAAACTGAAAAAAAACCCAAACAGACAAAATTAAAAAAAAAAAAATCAACCAAACTCTCATCTCCCCAAAAAGAAAAAAAAAAAAAGAGCAAATCCCCAGAAACAAACAACTAAACAAATAACCAAACCACCAAATCAAAACAACCAACCAACCAACAACAAACTCTCCCCTACCAAGTAAAAAAACCCAAACAAACAAAAAATAAAACCCAAAAAAACCCTCAACAACTTTGCAACTACATTTTCTGAAGAAGTACTGTGGAGGACAAGATCTTCAGATATAAGAGAGAAAGTATTTAGGCATGTTACTAAATAGTTCTGTAACCTAGTTTCTCAGGATCTTACTGACTTCCTTAAAAATTAGCTTCATTTCACTGCAAAAGGGAAAAGCACTTTTTGTTGTAATAGGGAATACTCATTTCCCACTAGGTTAAGAAGTATTGGCATAAAATCTAATATTTTATGAGCAGAAAAGCCACTTAAAATATAAATCACTTCAGCTTTTTCTCTCTCTTTCAGGCATAATCATTTTCATGACTAATAATTGAGAAACTAATCCTACAAGACTGGGACTTTCTTTTCGGTATTTTCTTATGAATTATCTAGGCATTTTTATGTAAAATTACTATATACAGAAAAAATAATATAATAGTAAATATTAGAAAACATACAAATAGCTTATGTTCAGTTTCATCCAACTAAGCAGTCTGTTCCAAACTCATCCTGTTCAAACACATCTTCATATAAGCATTCTGTATATGTTACTATACACAAGGTAATGTAAATGCACACAGTTACCAAATTAAAGGAAACTGTATCTTACTAGTGCAAAAGGATGAAACAATCTTTTCCCACATAGGACAGGTGAAAAACTAAAATCTATCCTATACAGGACAGAGACACAAGACAAAATTTTACTAATGTTCACTCATTCTTTCTTCATTTTTTTCTTATTCAAAACATTAGAAAATAATTTAAAATCCTGGATGATGCATATTTTCCGTTCTCCTTACAGAGCACTTTTTCTATGAAAAAAATTAACAGAAAATTAAAAAAAATAAGTAATACTAGGCCAATAATACCTTGCAAATACATCTTCGATTGTCCAAAAATTTTGAAAGAAATCAGTGTGAAATAGGTAAAAAGATACCAAAAATAACATAAAATGGAATTGTAGAAAACATCACAAGTTATTACAAGTAAGATTTCTAAGTATCTAGTTTAGAGTCTCAAAATACATTAACATTTTTGGTTTTATTTATATACACAAACGTAGGAAACATTCAGTTAATCTGCAAGATTTTAGTAAAACTAAAATTTACAGAGGTTCACCATTTAAGATAAAAATTCTGAAATCCTTAACTAAAACCTCTAAGTGTGTTACCACCTTATACAGTAAGGAAACGTTTACGAAAGAAACACATTAGGGAATGGCATTGAAACTCATAAAACACTGTCTCAAAGAACTGCTGAGAAACACGGAACACATAAGTACAAGGAAAAAGAGTACCAGCAGGTTACTAAAGTGTAAAATAACATCTTCTTAAAGAACATGTTATGTTGACCCCTTGCAGCCCTAAAGTTTTAAGACTTTTAAGGAGCTGCTGTAACTCTGTTCCCAACCAAAAACTCACTTGTTTGATGCGGTCTGGATTAACAGTGGTCTGAGGCTGTAGAATGCTGACAGGCTCTGTCTTGGCCACATTCTGAGGCATTTCTCGAATCTTCTCTGCAATGAAGCCATGAACTGCATTTAGTGCTTCAACTGTTCCCTGGATCAGACACACCCGCTCTGTAGTACCTGCAAATAACAAAAGTTGATCTGAATGACATGGATTCTTCAAGATCCCACTAACTGCTTCAATTAGGGCACAAAGATGGCACTCAAAAACAACTTTGAAAAATCAACTAGCAATACCTCCATCAACATACAAATGAAATGAGAGAATTCCAAAAGATGACATACCGATGATGTGAAGATGTTTTAAACAACTCCTATTTGTGTAGATCCTACAAACTCTTACTTTCCAAGTCAACCCAGATAACATCAGTTAGAACATGCACACAACCTTTTTCCAAACTAAAATTGTTCTGTTTACACTAGAAAAAAAAAAGGCCCACACCACTTCTTCTTTCTTGATTTCTTAATTAGACATCTACAGGATATACTTTAAAATCTGACTTTTATCTTAAGTATTAGACAACACTGAAATTCAACACTGTGGAATAAGCACTACAGCAAAAATGAAAATAAGAAACACATTTTTTCTCTATCAAAATATGTTATTTAAAAATAATTAATATTAGGTTTAAAATATGTCAACCAATATTTCATAATATGTTAATAATCTTTGAGATAAAATACAAAATTAAAAAGATTACACTCTTAACTGCAAGTTACACGTTTCACAATCAAATGCATATTTCTCAAGAGGAATGTTTTTAGAATATTTGTGACCACTTACAGTGTCTTTTCAACAAATCAACTTCAAAAATACAGCTAATTTTCTTTTCCAAATACCCTACCAGCAAAGGGATTTTGAATGACATAAATTGAAGTCACCATAGCAAATGGCACTTGGGTCCTAACAAAGCTTTCTTTATGCTTTTTTTTTTCTGTATCCTACTTGGCTCCCTCTCCCTTTTGCAAACAGTTCCTGTGGTTTCTGCGTAAAGCAATCCAGCTCTAAGAATATGCTCTGGGGAGTATTTACAACACAGTATTAATTGTCTCTTAAATGATGAGATGTGAGGTGCACTGATCAATGCAGCTAATGCATGTGTTCTCTAGGTCAGCAGACAACACACTGAAACAAAACACAGATCAAGTTACTGGCAAGATACCGGAGCCTACTTCAGAAAGCACTTAACAGGGATGACTTCTGTCAAAACACTTGAAAGGAAAGCAGTCGATGCTAAATAGGAATTTGTTAGACTTGACATAAAGTGACTGAAGGGTTATTTTAAAAGGTGCAACATAATAAAAATATGCTTTACATCATACTCCAGACCAAACATGCTATATTTTAGTATGTATAAACCAGGATGTAGTGACTGGAGATCACTGTTCCATGAGAAAATACAACTGTGCTAAAGCATATTTCACTTTACACAGAGTTAAAGTTTTAAATTCCATGGCAACAACAGTGCATTTAAATTACATCACACCAGTAACACATTTGCTTTGGTTACATCTACAGGGAAAATAAACAAAAAAAACTACAACTAAAAAGGCATGGGGAAATTGTACACAAGTATAGTTTGGAATTGCTTTAAACTTCTAATGTTGTCATATTCCTTCACACAACTGTAATAGCTTTTCACTCAGATAGCAGAACACAATAATTTACAAGAGTCATGCAAGAGGAAAACTGCCAGCTACATGACTAACCTGTATAACAAAAATAGGCCTATGAATCACTAAAGATGGTGAAATTTTTGTCATTTTAATAGCTTTTAGGTTTCATTAGTGTATAAATTAAACTTGCTTATAATTTTCAGTTGTTAAGCAGTTCATATCCACTCTGTTTTCTGCATTTCTGTGCACAAAAGCTCGGCCATCCATCCACAGACATACTTTTTATCATATGATTTTCAAAGTATGAATTTAAAACATGGACCTCATTTTTGAAATAGCTGACTTAAAGAAAATCAAATTACCAAATAATCAGTGCCTTTATTTATGTAGTGCAAACATAGCCAACATAAACTTCTTGTATTTTTAAAAAATTATCTACAATTCAAATTGGTGTTAAGGTCATGTATTGTACACTACTTTTTACACATGAAGGAATAAAACATACACAAGAAAAGAATAATTTTGACACAGAAAATGGCCAAACGTAGAGTAAGTGATCATCATCCTTGTAATCCAGATAAACCCAGAAAAATAATTTTATGCATATTCAAAAATAATAATGTCCATGACAGAAGTTTGCATGTGGTTAGAAAATACAAAACCCCCTATATAAATACATGCTGCTGATGTTGATACATTCATTAAATGATTAATTTTTTTCCTAAGGAACCCAAGTAAATTAGTCAGTATTTGTATGTGCTCTACTTTTCAGAAAGTGCAATGCCATTTCTTTCCCTTTATGTCAAAATTAAAACTCAATTTGCATGTGTGGATTTTAACTTTTTTATCAAATAAAAGAGAGAGAATGTAATTGCACAAAAAAGCTTTTCTGTATTACTCATTAAAAACTGACATTTGAAACTGAAAGATTAAAACAAAGAAATCTTAATAAGTGCTTTTGGTTTAGGGAGAAATTTGGGGGACTTTTTTTTTTTTTTGTAAATACACAATAGACATGGCATCATATAAAATAGTGGCATTTTTAACTCTGTAGTTCCACAGGAGAGGGAAAGATGAAACCATTAGTAGGCATCACATAATTTACAAATAAGTAAATAAAAACTTGTTTTGAAATGTAATAAATTAGACCTAAAACCTAAACAGCTTGCAGTAACTTATTTTTAATTGTTCATTTTTCCTTCCACTTCATTTAACTACTTAAAATTTTACTTCTAGTAAATGTCCTTTGAAATCATTCACAGTAATGTTGTCAAGAACCTCAAAACAAGAGACTGCGAGGTTTTTCTCTGAGAAGGTTGCTATTTACTTATTCGACAACTGATACAGCTTTTAGAGCAACCATTACAATAAATGCAGGAGATGAAAAGGATGAACAATGCTGATGCTTTTGATGTTTGCATTTCTGTACTTAACCAGCATGCATCTATATATGGCTGCCACTAAACTTGTAAATGTTTGCTCAAAGGCTCTGGTTGAATGTATAAGAGTTCTTCACTAAATGTAAATGTGCTTCTGCATTTTAGGAACCTTAGCTGAAACATTTTGGGAAACACACTGTACCTTTCAGAGAAGTCTGATGTTTAAATGACTCTACAAATTTTCATTAACGTTAAAGAGAATTTGAAAACTTAAAAGTACAATGCAATACCAGCCCAGGGTAATCCCAATACATCCACTAATTAAATTTCCTTAGTTTTTTCCAGTCTACCATGCCAATTTCTTTGACACTGAAAGGGAGAACTTGAGAGAGGAGCCAAAGCTAAAACCTTAACTAAATAAAAGGCTACACTACAGTCTCTCATCAGCTAATTTCCATTAAGCTTTGTATTTGACAACTCCCAGTACAGCAGTCTACTAACCCCAACTTCCAATAGATGTATTTCTGTGACCAACTGACTGGTGGAGTGGGATTCTATATAACACCACACAAACTGCTTCAGCCAAAAACTGATCTTGCAAAAGCTCTTGGTAAAAGGACTGTCCTCTGACACCACTCTCAAGCAAACTAAAAATTGTCATTAACTTGCTTAACATGAAATTCTGATAAACTCTTCCTTGCATATAACATTTCTACTATACATTTGCATAAAGCCTCAGGGATGAAAGGCAGACACTAAAAATGTTTTTTACTCAAATGTATGCACAGTATTTCATGATGCTTTAAACAGATATGAAAAAAACTTTGCCATATAAATGATAAAATGTACACATTCTCAAATACAACACATAAGAACATCCCATACATGTGTGAATTGTCATAGAAATCTCAACCAGACAGTTTTCTCCTTCAGTTCTATCTCCTGTGGTTTTTATCTTCGTTTCTTGACAGAGCATTATATTGGTCTTAATACAGAGCCTGCACTCATATTCTTCACAGGCAGGAAGATGTCTCTCAAAGCAAAGCTTGATGATCTCATAGACTTCCCAAACTGAAAGGGGAAACCAGGCCTGGTAAAAATTCTAGGGCATTGATGTTCTGCACTTGTTTTCATCCAGACAAAATAATATTGGAACTGCTTGCACAGAACACACACAAACAGGGAGGTGTTCACAGGAAACCTTACTACCTTTAGCAGAAGAACCTGATTGCTGAACTGATGTTAGTAACACATCTTTTAGGTCTGACATTTGGGTGGCAATGCAGACATATGTGCACATACATACTCATACCCACACATATACCAATTTGTTTTACTTGAATTAGGTAAGTGACCCCTTCACTAGAATTCAGATATTGAAATGGATCAAGTTTAAAAATATCGTTAAATTTATGAACTATGTGAATCATCAGACACATGAAAACTTCAAGTTTGGTCACAAGACAGAATTATGCAAATCCAGTTTTACTATAGTTATGGGTTTGAAGAAACAGATTATTCTCATGTGGGAGAGAAACCATGGAAAAAAAAAATCAAACCTCATAATTATGAAAGGCTTAGAAGAGATCATGAATCATCTCACAAAGCAAACAATCCCTTGAATATAAACCATTTTGCTATGTATCAGCTAAGGATTTGATGATGATTTCCCAGAAATTTAGTTATATAAAGAGAGATGAAGAATTGCTCATTATTATTATACTGTCTTGTGTAAGACAGGATTACAACTATTACTCTTTGTTTAAGAATTATTCATTTATATAGATATATATATATAAATGAAAAATTTATATACACATACACACACACACACACACACATATATATATATATTCCACTGCAAAAGCTGGTAAATTTCTCCAAAACCTAAGGAAAAGGCCAGAGATTTTGCCTTGCTATGGTTTTATGAAGGAGTGTTACTCATATGAGAAACACTCAGAGAGGGTGTGTGCAAATCCATGCCAAAGGGCTACAATAAAAGTGAACACAGCCTAATTATGCTTTAAGAAATCATGTTTCTGGAAAATAAAATTTCTGGAAGTAAGAAAGATCTCAAACCATGGAAAGAAGCACATGTTTTTATTAACATAGAAGAATCTGCTTCAATTTTGCTTCTTAACAGTGGCAACATGGACATCAATATGCTTCTGACTCAAATACTTTTTCAAAAGGAAATGAGCTCACCACTTTGGTACTTATACTATACACCTTTTCTAAGAATGGAATATAAAAATTTGTTATTTATATATTTTTAGGATTACCAGTGCCTGAAATATTGCACAGTTAGTACTTTTCCCCTATCAGTGAACAGTAAGCATCAAAATAAATGTAGGAAGAATCCAATACTAAAGTTTGGTGAAAATGTGAAAGTCTCTGAGAAGTAAAGCTTTCAAAATCATTAAAAAATAAGCACACATGGTACTACCACAACACTATCTGCCAGAGAAAAAAAAATTACTGACCTTATATTTAGAAAAGGACCATAGAATAGAAGGAAAAAAATGATGTTTTCAAGATATCTGGAATTAATTTTCATATTAACAAAAGAACTTGAGAATTTTTTTATGCTCAGTTGGCAATTACTGCTTTTATGCTATGCTATAGGAATATTAACCCCTGATTATGATGCCTCCTACATGTACAATTACCAAAGGGAAAATCCCACTCATTTAAACAGTAAAATATATACTCTGAGAAATTGTAGGAACTGATACATCTTATTAATTAGAGTGATAACAGTCAAAATCACCAAGGGAACTTTCTTCAAAAATATTTCTCGAGTTCCATAGTTTAAAAGACTGTGAAAAGCTTTGGAAAGTCTTCCTGGATAAGCTGAGCTGCTGAAGAAATCAAATCACATAACACAGTCATTACTATTTATTTGTTTGGAGGCAGCAAATACCAAGCTTCAGGTAAATGTGCTGTACTCAAGGTCTAGATTAGAGATTCTATTTAAATATTCATAATTGCATGTATATTTTTTCCATATATTGCAAGTAAACATTGACAGTGATCATAGAAACATGATTTTTGAAGAGTATGCGTATTATTACAGAAAGTTTTTTTAAATTAAGGCATGATCTCACAAGAAATCACCTTCATCTATAGTGTTCAAGACAAACATTAGGACAAATAGAATTCCACGTAAGGATAAAATGTAGAGAGACATGCTATAGCAACTATGCCATTCGAAATATTCTTCATAGCAGTGCAGGGATGAATGAGAAAAAGATGCATACATCAACTTTTGCTTTCTGACTAAGCAGAATGTTGGGATGTCAAAATCAGAATGAGCTCCCATTTTAATGCAGGCATTATAGCACATATGTAGAATAGGTGCATACAAACGCAAGTGCCCAAAGACACATTTTTTCTTATCTAGCTCCTTCCTTTTTCATCTCTAAATGTGAGTCTAAATCCATGTTCTGCCCACAGCAGATTTTATTTGCTGAATGTTTAATTAAATCTATTGACCCCCAACAGCAGATTCCTGGTACAGAGGTTATACGGTAAGCAGGAAGGTAGAAAGAGTTTGTGACTACTGCTCAAGTATTCAGTATGTCACACTTATTTTTGTTTGTCTTCCAGGCTCTGTCTTGATTGTCAGATTGTAACCCTTTTATAGCAACCCTGTTGATTTTTCTATGAATGTCATTTGTCTCTCAATTTAGTTTTCTAGAATTTATGCACTGAGTCCAAGGTAGCTGATTACGAAAGACATGGACATCCATGAACAGTGCACCCCACCTACCTTCAGAGGGAATGATCACACGAAGATAAGCTCTTACCTATACAAGACCTGTGAGAACTACCTTAGATTAGGTGCTATAGTCACACATAATAGGATACTGTTTTCCAGAGACAGCTACAGCATAAATATTGAACTACTCTTAATACTAAAGCTACAATAATTACTATAGCAACATTAAAATGTTGTCTAGGTGTAGGAATAAAGCATTACATAAAATTATTTTGATGCAGTAAGAGGTAAAGTGAAGTATAATAAACAGATATCATTTCTTCAAAAGCAAATGTCATATTCATTTCTGCCCACCAGAAAATTTATATAAATTCATATTTTGTCATATAATATGCCTACAATAAAAAAGAGTAGAAAATGTTATGCAGGCAGAACTCGTTCTAAATAAAACCTTTTCACAACTTTTTGCACTGGATGAGAGTTGTTCTGTCTCTATTTTCATAGCTACATATTCTTTTCTCCTAAGCATTCAAAAATTCCTGCTTCAAAAGTATTTGCTAAACTATTTTTATTCTTGTACAAAATTACTTTTAAAATGCTCAAGGTAGATACAATGGCCTTGGGAAGCTCAGTACCAATAAGAATCAGTTGAATTGAAGAAAAGATCTCCTTCCAGTACTATGACTAAGCCAGACAGGAGGCTTTTTTTATAGGCCAGCCATGTTGAGAGCATTTTCAACTATTCAAAAGAATAATGTAACAATTTAATGTTTACACAAATAGTAAATTTCATGGTGTTTATTATTCATAATATTATATTTGATTAATATAGGTTTTTATAATTTTAATAATATTAATTAAGAGCTCAAGAAGCAACTGAATGATACTCTCAGACACATGGTATGACTCTTGAGGATGGTCTTATGCATGGCTAGAAGTTGGACTTGATGATCCTCGTGGGTCCCTTCCAACTCAGCATATTGTGTGACTCTATAATTTGAAAAAAACCTGACTAGCTATCCTGTGCAACTTTACTGATCAAGAACAGGTTTTTTAACCTGCTTTCGAAGAGTGGGTCCAAGCATTCCAGTTTAAAAACTAAGTGGTGTCAGAATTCACCTGGAATACATGCAATCAAAATGTTATCAGCCACAATGTCAATATCTGATCCTTAAATCCAGCTATATTGCCATTGAAATAATTGGAATTTCATAGACAATAAGTCTCCAACACAAATCAGAGTGTGGGATAAAAGCCTGGACTGAATACGCTACCAATCTACTGAATATACTATAGGGTTTCACTCTCCACACCTCTGTTCTGTGTTAAGCTGGTAAGTTTAAGCCAACAAATTACCTAGTCTAGCTAGACTTTAAAGCCATATCTCTCTTCTTGTATTACATCAAACTCATGAGACTACTTTAGGAATATCTGAGTTTTTGTTCTTTTGCATTCCATCATGCCCACTCCCCTCCTTTTTATTACTTTTTTTTTTCTTTCTTAAGATGGAAATCCAGAAGCTTCCTTAAAAAAACCAAACAAAAAAAAAAAAAGACAGAAAACTTTTCCAACAGGTCCTGGTTTAAGCTTTTGCATATCTTCTAACATAGAAATTCTTTAATATCCTTAAATGTGCTTCTTAAATATCTAGCAGACATCTGTTAATCCTCCAATATCTGAAATCATATGGAATTCAATAACCTAAAAAGAATAATAATAATTTCTATTACAAATCCACACAAAGCACCATCTCTGATGGAAACTGTCAGGTTATTAAGCAGTTGTTAATGAAAAATCATAAAAGATTTCACATTAAAAAGGTAAAATCAAATCCAATCACACACTGGCATTAGGATTAGAAAACTTTTCCTGGAGAGCAAAGTAAACATTTACCTTCAGTTTGCAAAGAGAAAATGAAAACATTCTGAATTAATCTAATGTGTACCCAAATACACAAGCAACCTATGTAAACCATCATGAAAAATAAACCCACTTGAAATAAAAGTACTATATAATTGCTTAAAGAGTAACTCTCCCCCCAAGTTAAACTATACTCTGAACATCATATTAAAGAAAACTCCCTAGAAATCAGTGGGAAAGAGGAATCTGCATCTCAGATGACTCTAAGCCAGCAGAGGTTTTCCCCTGCTACTGTTCAAGATAGTCACCTCGTGGGCAGGAATTTCTAATGAATCTGAGTAAGTTGCTGATGCTCAGATACTCCTCCACGGCCCTTCTGTGCAGTGACACAAGACAAACTTCACAGAATTAATAACCTGATTAGTTCTTTTCTGGAACAGGTAAGAAAAGACAAGTTCCCCTCTAAAAATCCCTCTCTGATACAAATACATGTGAAATTGTTTCCTTTCTCTATCTGTCCAGTAGCTCATTTTTACAGGATCTCAGTAGATTCATATATGAAGAATGTGAACTTCAAGAACAATATCTATTCTGTGCTAACTAGTACAAATCCTGAACGAGGAACGGCCCAGCTCTAAGCAATCTTTTTAAAGCTGTTTTCAACCCTAACACTATACCAGAGATACTCATAGAGCTTCTCTACTTCAGCGGCAGGGGAGCAGTGCAGGTAACATGTGCTGGCAACAGGGAGGAGGGAGGATGCAGTCACTATTGCTCTGCTACTCCCTACTCCTCTAACTGTGTAACTTCTTCCTTGTTTCAGGAAAGGAAGCCCAGTAATTCTTCTGAGGGCAGAGACAAATACTGACACTGTCTTAAACCTCCTGTACCATGTGGTACACTTTCATCCAAGGATTTAGAGCCCTTCAGATAGGCACGCCTACAGCAGGATCACACTGGCCAGCAAGAGTTGGATTACTAAAGAGCATTTATGCTTACAAAAACTTATGATCTCTCATCTCCAGAAATAACAGCATCAGAGTGGGTAGTAGTCCTCTGATATGCTTTTTTAATATTATAGTGACAGGCTCAGATGGCATCATTTATCCCAATAAAGTATAATGTTTCATATTCATTAGCAAGTCAATGAATGACAGTAATGTCTGTGTGTGTGTGTGTATATATATATATATATATACACACACCCATATATACATATATATATATATGTATGTGTGTGTATATATACATATGTATGTGTGTATATATATATGTATGTATATATATGTGCCTGAGGGACCTATTCTTTTTTTTCTCCAATATCACCAGCCGTCAATAATGACTTTTTCTTGCCCTCAAAACTTTATTTATTGTAGAATCTTTCAGATTTCAGAGTTCATTATTCACTGGCCATTTGTTAACAAACCTTTTTGGAAAAAAAAGTATCTTTGGGCTGTGGAGAGAAGACTTAAAAATGTTAATCTGTGGAAAAGGTGCAGTATGATTGTTAAGTTTGGGAATGTAATTTAAATGTTAACAATGTGCATTTTCAAAAATACATTTGAAGTATCAGTAAACAGAGAAAAGTAGTTAAATTTTTGCAATATGAAATATATTAAAACAAATTGAATGGGAAGATTAATTTTAAAATTTGTACATCCAAAGCACTGGCAAATAAAACTTTTAATAACTCTAAAATAACACTACTTAACATCAAAGGAGATGTTATGGGTTGACATAAATTGTCTAACAGGACAACTGACTAAAAACAACAGAAGCTGAGGAAAAGGCAAGAGTAAAACTGGCACCAATCAAATAATTTACAAAGGCGGAATGCCCACCAGTCAGTGACACAGTTTGATCCAAACATAGTCAAAATAACTATACCCCAAAATAAACACTGCCCAACTTTTCAATCAAAAATTTTTCATCAGAGGACTGATTGCAAATAAGCATATCCGTGTTTTATGCGTTTTTTGATATAGTGATTTGAAATAGGTCTAGCACATATGTGTGGGAGCAGGTACATGCAAAGAACATTAAAAATTACTCTCTAAAGTGAAACAAAATCAATTACAAACAATGATAAGTGAAGACACGAGTACTACTTTAAGGCAAAAGCCTAGCATGAAGCCTTTGTTCTAGTCTAGAAATAAAAAAAAGCTGCAGTAAGCAATTTCTAATCACAAACAGAAGCAAGTATAAACAAAGTGAAAACTGTCCACTGATATCTTGTATTGATTTAGATATTTCACAGATATACACAGTAATATTCTTTTCTGAAACTTTAATTTGTACCTACTCAGAACAAGCCATGAACTGAAAAACCTTTGTTAATAATAACATAGCTTCTGTTTTCACAGAGTAAAGGGTGTAAGGGAACTGTTCCTTATGCTGTTATTGGCCAAGAATATTAGAATTATGTCAAGTTTTAAAACCTACCTGCTTTACTCCAAATCTAATTTTAAGTTTCCCTCCTCAAAACCAATAAACTAGTCTGAAATAGGAATGAAATTCCCATTAATTCTGAAATCTTTTGTAGTACTAAATAAACATGGAGCATTGTAAAATATGTATAATCACTTAATAATAAACTAATACACCCTAAAATGGGGGAAAAAAACCCCCAAACCTAGATGCAGTAGAATCCTTATTCTTTGATCATTCATGAGATTTTGCTTTAAGTCAAAGAAATTGGTTTTGCCCATTTGAAAAAGAATTTACCAGCCCCATTAGAATTTTTAATCTTCTCACAACCAATCTAATCCATGGATTGTTTACTCCTGCATGATACAAATGCACTTTTCTTTAAAAAAATCTCTTAAGAAAAAGTACAATCAGAATCACTATAAAAGTAACAGCAAAAAAAGTTCAAGGAATTTCATGAAGCTGGAATTAATAAAGCCTATTTTTCCCTACAGATTTGCATCTTTGTGTCTAAGGTAGAAAGAGGCAGGCTCTGATGGAAGCTTTACCCAGAGTTGTCTAGGGACAGCAAATATAGGCATAAACTGATGCCTTCACAGCATCATTCCCCAATCCACAGGTGCTTATCTTTAAAAGGCATGTAAGAATTTTATTATCTGAGAGAAGTTCACCTTTTTATCAAATGCAGATCATGTTCATAAGAGGCCCAATATTGTTTCACAAAAACACCAGAGAAGATAACCGATCAAACAAAATCTTCATGATGATCATTCAGAAGCAATGGTATCCACAAATATTTATAAAAAAAACCAAAATTCAACTATTTCACATTTGGATATTTAGCCTTTTTGTATGTTTTTGATAAACTAGGACTGGTACATTTAATATTTTCCCTTTCAGTGAAGTGTGTAAATCCTTCTTACAGTCACAAATGGTGCCCTCATGAAACAAACCATATGTCTTTAAATGGTTTGTTGCACCTCTAGTACCTCCTAAAGGTAGCTTTAAACTTTTTGACTAGTAAGCAAATACTGAGCAACTATACTGTGCCAAGTTTAGAACATTGATATTTACTTCTATTGAATTTGCATTTCTTGCTCAGAATACTTGGAGGAATTTTTTGTATGGTGATACTTACATTCTGATATCAAGATCACTTTGAATTGCATTCATGACAGTTATATTTGAAGATGAAGAATTATGAGACAATAATCATACCCTCCAATCCCTGCATTATTCCCAGCTTTTTGTACCATCCCTAAGAAAACACTGCAGACTGTAGGGTTCTAGATAGGATTAAATGATTAAAATGATAGGAAAAAAAGTAATAACTGAGGTGTTTATGCAAGTACAAAGGGAAGAAAAAAATGGAGTTAATAACTCAACACCAAGCAGAACAAAAAACAGGCAAAAAAAAGAAACAGCTTAAACAATGGATGTTATTTTAACTTGAATAACTACATTATGAGATGTACAGATGAGGCAAAGGAATATATTTTCATTTAAAATTTAAGTTTTCAAAAACAAGATAAGCAAAAACATACCACATTACTCTGTAGATTATTATGTGTCTAGTTATTTGGTACTTTCTGATTTCCACAGTGTTTTTCACTGCAGTTTTTGGTGTAGGGCTGCATTTTGTTTGCCTTACTAATCATGAATATTACATGCATTATGATCAGTTTTAGAACATGAGTATTTCTATATATGTAAGTTTCTTGCTAACGTACTATGAAATTCAAAACCTATGGGACTTTGGGACCTTAATTTCAACCTGTAGCAATGAAGATGCAGCTGTTCGTTTACAAGCAATCATTACAGCTACAGAAGTTTTAAGATTCAATTTGAAAAGCCACTTTACTGAATTTTTAAAATTATTAAATTATAACAGAATCAGTGTTATTTTTATAAGAATTATTTTTACTTGTTAACTTTCTTCCAAGTTTAAAATCAACCCAAACTGATTTTACATAGCACTCCACCTGAGCCTGCGCCATGTTAGCATTGCAGATTACATATCAGTGTTTGATTATTATTGCAATGTTTGCTCTTCACATACATAATTACAACATATCATCAACCATGACCCACTCAAGTCTTTTGAAGTTGGCATTATAAATTTTATTCTACATTTGTTCAGGTGCAATTCAGCACTGCTAGCAAAATCTAGTTAAATGAAACTTCTATCATTGAACCAAAAAAAGTAGTATTATTCATTGGTCTTACACAATGCCCTGAATAAATAAAATTATAAACAAAGCAGAAAATTTTATCAACATATGAATTCTATATATCTCTGTTGACATCTACAGATATCAACATGTGAAAGGGTCAACACTGATCAAGTGTCTGGAGTATCTCTCTTACCAGCAAGGACTGAGCATGTTCAGCCTTGAGACTGAGAAGGGACCTCATCAGTATGTATAAGAATCTGAAGAGTGCCAAGAGGACAGAGCCAGGCTCTCCTTGGTGGTGCCAATCAATACAACAAAAGTCAAGGGGCAGAAACTGATGCATAGGAAGTTACACCTGAACACAAGGAAGAACTTCACTGGATGATTGACAGGCCACAGGAACAGAGAGTTAGTGAATTCTCCCTCACTGGAGATATTCAACAACCATCTGGATGCAATCATGAGCCCTAGGATGACCCACTGTGCTCCCTACTAACCTGACCAACAGTGCAATTCTGTGATATACTTTTTTTAAACTTACATGCCAGGACAGCTGTACACCTGTGCTACAAATTACTTTTTCAAATTGGATCCTCTATTTTACAGGATTAGGATAGTAATCCAGGGTGCAAAGGGCTGATCATGATGGAGTCCAGAAACTCTCTGAAATAGTACCAAAGCTAAATTTCTGTGGCTAAAGTCCAAAGTTCTACTATATTAGGCAGCAACACCTTAGTAAGGTTTGCAAGCAAGCTCTCAGAGCAGTGTCAAGATGAGCAGATGATACTAATGAAAGTAGTGTTTTCAGGTGGATGACAGAAATAACACCGCAGTGTCATGACTCTTTCTTGACAGTGTTTCCTTATGTGGGTACCAGTTGTATTGTTTAACCCCTAAGTAGCTCCTTAATATTTTGTCCTGAGTACAGCCATTTGAAAGTAAAGTTTCTTATCCAATGGTCAGTATAAGGACCAATAAGGTATTAGTCTTTTAAAAATGTCCAAAAGCTGTAACACAATGAACTTATTTTTCTCTTTCATTCCTTCTCCTTTACCCTATGGAATTTTTCTGCATTAAAAAAGAATATCAAAAGGCCATGTTTCCTAAAGCAGCAGGGGACTCCCAAAAGACAATCACTCAGGTTTTGTGATTTTCCTATGAAGGAGTAGCTCATTTCCTTTCCTTACAGATCTAGCCAGTGACATGAAACTCTGCTGCAATAATCCTCAAGGAACTAAGAGTAAAAAATTATAAAGTCTTCCAAAGCAGACAGGCTCTTTTCAAATGCAGTTTCACCTTTTCCTTGCAGACACCCTGGGGACTTTCTTCGGTAGCACCAGACAGACATAAAATGCAAATAAATGTAAAAGGACTAGAAAGGAGAGTGGGGTAAGCTGTTGGTTAAGAAAAATGGTATCATAATAGTGATTTGGGTTGCTGTAGATGCCACAAAATCAGGTAGATGAGAATTTTTGAAGTAAGGCAAGAAATTTCTACTCTTTTGTATGTTTCTTACAAATCTCTCTTCTACTCTTCAGAAGCTCTCCACAGTGGTGGTGAATATCAGAGACAAATAAAATCAAAAAGTCACATATTTTTTGTGTATTTATTTACAGTGATGAGCAATCACCAGAACTATTTTCTCACTGTCATCTAAGTAAAATATAGGCAGCATAAAAGATTTACAAGTATGAAGATAGCATTAGGAGCTGGATATTTAAGAGTTTCTTATTTGTTATGTCACAACCTCTGGCATACACAATTCAGAATGAAGTTAATTAAAGATTATGTACCTCTGCAATAAAATTTTAGCATGACATGGTATTTTGTTGCATTACTTGCAGGTATGTATTACTCACATTATTAAAGTCTGTTTTGTATGGCATGTATTCAAAAGAAATCTAAGCGTAAAATTCATGCTTCAACTGTTTTTCCTGATAAGTATGTAGAATCATATATACATAAAATCTGAAAAACTGCTAATTTAGTTTTATTAATGTTAACATGACAAACTTTAAATGTCACATATCCTGTAGACTGATTTATGCAAGCCAGTCTGCTCCAGAGTTCTGGCTCAGTAATGAAAATTTTATTTCCCTAATTATTTTGTCCTGGTAAAATTGCATTGCTTTCCAAGTTGACTCTAAATCACATACCTGAAAGGAAACCCATTCAAGACAATTCTCTGATGCAGTCACTACGTGGGGGTTATAGTGGTAGCATGTACATGACTACAGTGCTGATGCTCATTCTGGAAACTGTCAAATGCCACCTGACTTCTATCAGAGTGAAGGACTTGGCAAGCAAGTGTAACATGTATTAATATGATGGGCTAGTGAAAATTAGAGGTCATTGTTCCCAACCATGAATTCAAGCCTGCTCAACTACCTAATACAAACCTACCTACTAGGCAAGTCAGGAAAAGCTCCTAGGAAATGTGCATCTCAGATCTTCAAGTGATAACTAATCAGAAAGAAACCAAAAAAGACTGTCCTCTGCTCTCTGGACCTACACATGAACATGAAACTCTAGGTTGAAACAGTCAAGGTTTTCCCATCCATATCATTCATCTCAGTAATATCTTCTGAGTCAATTGCTATTGAAATGCTTAATGAACATATCCTAAGTAGTGGCACAGCTGAAAAGCTGTGATAAAAAAAGGCAGCCCACAGAGAAACACAGCAGGACAAGCCTGCTGAATTTAAAAAAGATCGCCAGTGAGATCAGCTTTCCTTTAGGGAAAAGCATTTGTTCAGTATCTTTTTAATACACAAGACAGAGATATTTTACAAAAAAATTCAACTATACTTTAATCATAATATAGTATACTCACAGACATCACTTGCCTAAGAGAGCAAGAATTCAGAAATAACTTTTGTGTTTACAGTATTTTTACAGTATGCAACATAACACTCTTCTAATCAACACTACATTATCTCATGTAACAGGTCACCTGAAGGATATGAAAAAGTACGGTGAATTTCAGTTTGCTGTGAGTCCACCACAAAGTATTCAGGGAGTTTGTTTGGTTTGGGGTTTTTTTTGTTTTGCTTTTGTTTTGGGTTGGGTTTTGGGGAGGGGTTTTTTTCAGTATCAATATTTTTCACTATATTTAGATTTTGGAGGTTTATTAAAGTTAGTGGATGTCAAAAAAAAAAGGTAATCAAAAATAAAAAAGATAAATGTAAGCATTCCTTTGTTCATGAGGATATTTTTATATAAATTTGTATAGATATATACACACCTTTAAAAAAGTTTTTTAGGTAAGAAAAAAAAAGAGCTACTGTCTAAAATTCTTTAATATGAATGGCCTAATAAAAGAAATAATATTCAGAGAGACTGATGAAAAAAACACAAACAATATAGCAGATTTGATAATATTAATATCTCAAGTCTTTTCATTTCAACCACCAGGCATTCTTGCAACTACCACTGTGAAGCTCCTTTGTGTTTGTCTTTGTCTAAGAAGTATTTAATATAACAATGAAAGGGCAAGTATAAAAGCAAACAAACCTGTAACTGCCACTGCTCCTTCACTCCACATAAAAGAAATAATTGGATAGGACATGATTAAACAGAATTACGCTAATAAGTATAGTTTACATGCACGTATTTTCGTGCATATAAATAAGAGGCAATGCCATATCATCTCTGTCAGGAAGTCACCTTCATTTGCAAGGACATACATTTGAGCCATGTAGCTCCTCAGTGAATCAAAATTAAAATGGAAGCAAGTCAATTTTGTGATTATTAGTATAAGATACAAGAACTAGGGTGGTAAGCCATCAATTCTAATTAAAGTCTGCAATTAAAGGATACTTCAATCAATCATCTCTCTGAAAGTATACACTATTGATTGCTTCTTTAATTATTAAAATAATATTAAAATAAAATTCAGATTTAATTATCTCCCAGCTACTTCGAGATATTATTCTGAGTCTTATAACTAATTCAATGACATCATAACTATGACTAAAATTCATTTTCTTTTTTCTGTAAAATATCCTCATAAACAATACACAAGAATTTTACTTTCTGACCCATTAACTCTCCATGGCAGTCCTTTAATACTTGCTTTTCCTCCGGCAGCACTTGTAAGAATACCTATTTGTGTGTTATGTACTTCAAGTACATATACATATCAAACAATCCTAAACCAGGTAGTTTAAGAACCTTTGACACAGACAAAACCCAGGCCTAGCTGTACAGGTAATAGGGAGAAATGTTAAGATGAAATTAATAATTTTGCAGTTCAAACTGAAATAAAGGTAGATAAAAAGCAAAGTTCATAGTTAATGACAATAAGGTACTTGACTCAGTCATGTTTTATTTTCCTGATAAGAAAGAAGAACATAAGTAAGAAAATAGTTGAAAAGATAATGAAGATAATTGAATGTTGATCACAAAATTCAACTTAAAGGGAATCTCAGCTAAGAAAAACATAGAAAAAATTGAAGCAAACAGATTGTCAGACACAAAAGCAGAGCTATGTGTGTGGCACGTAAGAATTGTGGAAAATTGCTTCCTAGCTTAGTCCTGGCACAGGTGTTTGACTGCAGTATGATAAAAGCATAAAAAGCCATTTGCTGCATTCTTAAGTACATATGTGATCAGTATTGTCATATACAGTTTCTTAATATCTGCAGTAAACTGATGTAATGACAATAAAGTAATTTCCAGTTGAAATTCTCCTGATTTTAACTTCACAAGTACAGTACCTGGTGGATCAACACAACTGCAGTGCTACCCTATCGAAACATCTAAAGCATTATTTAAATGTTGTCTGAAATGAAGATTACCAAATGTTTTCAAAGACTATACCTCGACTTAGAGAGAGCTGAGTTACAAAAGCTAAGAATATGTCCTTAAAATCTCAAATTTGTAAAAACCTGCTCCAAACTTTCAAATTCCACAGCTAATTTTCAAGTTGATAATTCTATCAGCAGGGCACCAGGCTACAGAAATTTATGGATATATTACCACTACCTACTGCTCTGCAACGATGCCCTGTAATCAGGAGAAAAAAGTAATTAAAAAAACAAGGGAGAAAATGAAAAAATAGAATGGAAAATTGCTGATAATAAAGTACCTTTTTTCATTAAGCCAATGCCCATGCTAACAGAAATGTAAGCATAACCATCCCTTAGAAGCCAAAAATACCTGCTGCTTCTTCAAAAATAAAGATCATACTTTACAAAATAAAGTAAGGTTTCAACTAAAGAATCTAAATAAATAAATATCAATCAAACTTGCTTTTCTTAATTGTGTTCCACCAACCTTAGCTTCCTTTGAAAGTCAAGTAAGTAACAGCAGGCGATAGCAGCAGGCGAGGAAGAACAGGTAATGGCAGCAGGTGAGATTAACCATAGGTGTCATGCAGTCTGGCTGAACACATGAGCACAGGTTTCAAAAATCTGCTATTGATTTAGACTCATTAGACTCAGTTTATTAAAACCACTACAAAGCCAGGATTTTTTCCACTGAGAACATGTCTCTTCAGAGGGTAGAAGTCTCCTAAAATATCTTGGGAAATGAATGAATTACCTGCAACCTTTTATAATAAAGTCCACATTTACAAGGTGTTGATTCTTAAAGATTACATGCACATCATACCATTTAATCACATTTAACAAAGATAAATATAAGAAGTGATGGAAAGGAAATTATCTATACTAATTTATGATTTCAGACAAAATAGTTTACAACAAATATCAAAAATGTTGTTCCAGATCCCTTATCCTTTGAAATACCTATTTGAACAATTTAGGCAGTAGTTGATTAAAATTAAAAACTCTTCTGTAATGAAAGTTGGGGGTTTTGTTGGTTTTTTTTATTAGTATGAGTAATCGATTCCTATTAAAAATAATAAAAATTAAGAAAATAAAAGCATAATATTTAATATTTTAAATACAACAAAAATATGTTGAATTTTTTGCAAGAACAAGTGCATTGGCAACAAGCTAGCTATTAAACTTCCTTGCCGATGTGAGAAGAACATTTGTGCATTTATATAAAAGCAATAAGCTCAAACAATATCTTTAAAATAATTACCAGGCAGGAAGGGTGAGGGGTGGGGGTGGGGGGGGGGGGGGGGGGGGGGTGGAATATTACAACAAAGCAACAACTAAATAACTATTATCAGTTTATACTATTCTGGTCCTTCCAGTGCCTCAGTCTCAAGGGACAGGATTTTAAGAGCAGTTACATTCATACAGTAACTGATGTGCTCAGTTTTCATCACAACGGTGATTTAAATGACTCAGAGAAAGAATTATCATGCTGACTGTAGTTAATCATTGAGGATTAGGCAAGCTGGTTTACAAAATTCTGGCTTTTCTTATCCTATGAAATTACTTAAAAAAATAAAACTATACGAAATCTGACTCCAGCAGTTACTGGCAGTCCTCAAATTTGACTGACTTTGTCAGGCAATGTAAGCATTCATGTGAAGCCCAAGATTTATAATTTAATAGACTGTGAACAAAATCCACATACCAAGTCTTACTGTAAATTTATACCCTCACTACATGATGTTACTAATACTTTTACACATCATTAAAAAAGCTTTTATTTGTTTGTTTGTTAAGTTGTTTGCTTGGGTCTTTTTAATAAACCACAATTTTTTTTTTTTACAAAACTACTTCTAAAGGTGTTTCTACAATAACACTACCTTTTAAAGAGACACAATCACATTGTCTGCTGCACACATAATAAGCAGAGCCAGAGTAAGAACTAAACCCAGAACTAATAAGTCTTATCTATTTTAACTTTTGTCTTTGAAAAACAGTACAATTTATACTAAGAAATACTGTACATATTTGAGTATTATTCTTACCAAAATACATTTAAAAATGGATTATGTTACAATTAGTTTTAAAATCATTCACTTTGCGTAATTGCCTTTTCATTAGTGTACTTTCATGAAAAACATAGACTATTACTCTAGAATCACTTTCACAGCCCTTTTATTCAGATTCAATACTACTAATTTTATTTAAATTGTGTTTGTTGTTCTCAGCCATGATACACAATATGTGTCTAGATTAAATTACACATTGCTAGTTTTTCAGTTTGTCATACCTATTCATAATGTTCTATCTTAATTTCTATGTGCTAGTCTCTCCAAAGAAACAAAAACATTTCTAGATTAAAAGACCAAAACCACTTCACTAAAGTAATTAAGATTAGAAATTTGATTTTGAATGAAGATTTCACTAGATTGTTATAACACAAAATGAACCCTTAGAGTTAGAAATAACCACATTTAAAAACAGAATAAAACCAGATCTTATATATCATTATAGAACAATTGGGGGTCTGTGGTATTTTTCTGGGGTTTTTTGTTTGTATTTTTTTGGTTGGCTGGTTTGGTTTGTTTTTGTCTTTCTTTTTGTGGGTTTTTTCTTGGGTTTTTTGGTTTGTTTTTGTTTTTTGCTTTTTGTTTTTTTAAGCAGTGGGTTGTTATGCTGTGGAATGTGATAATCTGTATTTACTACTTAAAGTAGTGCAGTGAATGAAAAGACACTGAAGAGAGCTTTACATTTTGCAGATTACTGAAGAAATCAGAGCACTATTAGTAATAAAATGCAAAAATCCATTAATTTTGTATGCAGGTGCAGATGTTGAAGGTCCTGTCAGACATGTAGAAGGAGACTAAAATGAACAAACAACTAAATCAGTTATTGCCCCAGTTGCACACAACCCCCTTCTGACAGATGCTGCTGCCCCTGAAACAGCAGCATCTGACCAGATTAGAAATGAACTCCTGAACCTTCAGTTTTCAGCCTGACATATCAGGATAAACCAAAATTGGAAGTGGTTTGCTGTAATATGCTGGGCTGAAACCTGTGGCAGTTCAGGAGTCGATTTGTGAGTGGATCATATGTCTTGATGGCAGAAAAGTCCATTGCCAGGGCTGTAGGCAACAACACCTTCAGAGGTCTGATTTGTAACCCCTGGGCCACATCTCTGTCAGATCATTCACACACAAGAAACATTATAAATGTATATGCAATCATAGTAAACACTAGAGATAAAATAATTACCATAGCAGCTAAAATTACTGGTCTACAAAACCTGGTACCCTGTTCCCAGAGGTGGTTAGTGTCAAACATTTGAAAGGTAAAGAAACCCTATGAGAGGCATACATGAATGTTAATCAATTTTATATTATTATATTTTATTCTTACTTTACCTTTGGAAAGCACTAACTCTAGTATCTTAATTTGTTCAGTTAACACTGAGAAATACATCTGAAACTGGAATTTTAGTAGGCTGAGGAACATCTTTAAATCTCTGAACCACAAAAGTGTTCCTGTGAAATCAACATCAGGACCAGTGAACATAGATTATGCTTACACTTGTACAGCGAGCTGAAGTATGCCCGTAGGAACAGTCATTTTTCAAAGCACATTGAATTTAAGTATGCCTTGGCAAAGAAAGTACTGTAAGGGGTCAGATTTTGTAGAAAAAAGTTTCAGTGGTCTAAACAATGAATTCATTCCCTGTCTGATATTGTCTCCAAGCCTATTAAAAGGAGTTAGCAGGTGTGAACTAACTACTATAGCATATGCTTCTGGTTGTGCTGCCTTTTGTTCACGTTGTACATTATCCATAGCATACAAGCCATTCATCCATTTATCAAAAAAGAAAAAAAAATCAAAAAACCACACCAACCCCCCAAACTTTATTTATTATTTTAACTCATATTTAGTTTCAAAACAACAGATAAAAGCCTATATTTTATGGCAATGTATTTGTCCTGATTTATGGCAATTGTTATTTTTGATCTCTCAGAAATGTATCTGAGTAGCTCTGATAGAAAAGAAAACAAAATAGCTAAAACTCCTAAAAATAGCTTCATTTGCACAGAAATATGATTTTATATTTCTCAATCTACTGGCATTCAGACAATCAGGTAGTTTTAAACCACATCACTAAATTAAAGAAATGCAATCTGATTAGTGCAATATGCTCAAGTGATTCACAATGAACATAGATTTCATACATGCCCTAGTTTTCTTGAATGGATCACAGTATTAATTTCTTTTTAAAGGAACAGTGATATTTTTATTTCCAGAAATTAAATTTTAAAATAAAAAAAAATAGTAAAAAGTGGCAAAACCCAGAAAACTGCATTTTTTATTCCTCCCTTAGAGATGTGGGGGTTTGTTTGTTTAGTTTTTAACAGAAATGGTTGTATTCAAATCAGTATTATTTTCAGGAGTCTCAGGGGAGCTGAGATGACAACCTTTAAATTGTTTTTGAAAACAGAGCACACTCATGATAATTGCAGATTAATAAGACTTGGGTTTTAAACAGTGGGTTTCTGAATTGTTTCTGACCTTTAAGCTTCAACATCAGACTACACTGTAGAGCGAGTCATACTAGCATTCTAAAAATATATATTGAACTCAAACATACTCAATTTTTGCCAATAATACATAATTCACATGTTGAAATTTATTTACTTTCTATATAAACTAGAACTCTTTTCTACATCAACAGAGGATTAATTACCAATCACTGGTTTGATTTAACATCCATTCAAATTTTAGTGTTCTGGTAAAGGATTTTTCTGCCCTGAATTTATGATTAGAGTGCAATTATTCAGTTTCTTTAGGGGTGGTCAAAAGCAGGCTCTGTTTATCAGCCTGGCCAACAGACTTTTTCTTCATGTTCAAAAGAGATGTTCCACTGAAAATGTGTAGAAAAACATGCTCAAAATCATAAAGCTGGTGTCATTTGGCTCTAGAGTTCCTTAAGTGCATAGTCCACATGAGCACATAGTAAGTGATAGGAATCCAGGCATATTAAATTGGATGTACTTGGTAATAATTGTGGCAGAGAATAGGAGCATAGACACTATTATCTAATAAACAATTTGCATGTATCTGTCACTGTATGATGGAGATTAATGCATGGGAGGTGTGAAAAAATAAGGGACTATCACATTGGACAACTTTAACTTTCTGAAACTCTTATCAGACAGATAAGAGTATCAATATATGTTTCTAAAACACCAAATACTTGTTTAAGATAAAAAGGACTTAAAAATTTCCCAACCTTATTTTAAATCTGAAATTTATTATTTGAATACAAAACCTGAAAGTTGTAATTCAGTTTAAAGCTGCACTGAGGTTTAAAATTAAATGGAGCTCACTTAGTTGGGCTACATGGAAAATGTTCCTCTCAGCCCAAGTAGCTGTCAGTAAGTTTAAAGTTCTTCAATGCAGTCATCTGGGGGAAAAGAAACATGAAGAAGCGTTAAATTCTCCAAGACAATATGAAAGTTATCTGAAAATATATCAAGGTGTAAAAAGCTGCTTTTCCTTGATTGATGCTGAGCATGTGGCAAAACCATGTCAGATGAATGACTTCTCTGATAGCTCCAACCAACAACTGCAAAGCCAGTTATAAAAGACAAAAATCATGTTCCCTCAGTAGAAGGGTATTATGAGTCCAGTGTTTTCTTAAGTTTGAGTTTGCAAAATATACAATATTCATGTTATTTTATATGATTACTATGTTTTGAATTATTTTCAAGATGCAATGAAAAGACTTCGAAATTAGCATATTAGAAAGAGGATTTTTAACTGCCATGAAAACAAGACAGTGAAATCATATTAATACAATATACGAAAACTAGTTCCTAATATTTTGGTGTCTTCATTCAATAAACAAGTCACCACATAACTAAGTGGGAGTTGCTGGATAATTATATAACTAACTATAAATTCTTCAGGGAGATAATACAAAGCTCACTGTTCTTGTTAAATGGCTTTTAATTGTTCACTGAGGGCAAGTTAGTTAAAGCTTTTCTTTTTTTTTTTTTAAGTCAGTACATGCACAACTTTTAAACAGACATAACAGGTGGTGTTCACATCATCTTGTCTCAAACAAATTACCATCAAGATAATTCCTTTTTTTTAGCTTCACATGATAGTTATTCATTGTTTGAGCTCAAATAGCTGCTACTAATAGAGGTAGTAGACTATTATTCGTTAATATCTATGGGTATGTAAGATACACATTTTGTCCATGAACTTCATAGTCCTTTCCTGCCATTGTAGTAACTTAGTATTTTAGCAGTGGAATGCAGGAAATGCACAGTGTAGTTTTACACCATCTTGTCCTCTCATCCTGAGCACTTTCTCCGCTCCTCTCATGGAACAGAATTCTTTTATCCCCTGCAATCTTGCATCTCCCACAACAGACTCAGGATCTCCAGTTTATTCTCAGCATCGCCTTCTCCAGATAAGCTTTATGCATTCAGTTTCTTCCTTCCCTATAACACCTTGATGTAATGGTGAGGATCTAAAGTCAGGCGGGAGACAAATAATCTCCCGAATCCTTAGTTCTGTAGCCAAACAGCCTCCTGCCAGCCATGAACAGACACTGAAGGGGAAACTGCATTTTACTTTAGCTGTAATGGTCTAAGGAAGCAGATAGGCTAAGGGAAGTATTTTTTGTATTATTGGACCAATTGGTGCAGAGGGTGGGTGAAGGGGGCAAGAGAAAGCTAGGTTAAAACAAATCTGCTTTTAGTGAATGGTCTTTGGTTCAGGCAGTTTTAGGACAGAACATCTGAACTAGAAAAAAGTAGCTGAACTGCTAGGTTCAAGTCCCACCAGAGGGCAGTAACTCATGGTGCATGAATCCAAAGATCAACACAGGATTGTTCCACCTTCACTAACAGAGAAACAAGAAACAAAAGTTTTACAAAGTTCAACAAAATGTGTTGCAAAGCCATGCACCTGAGGAGAAATAAACCCATGCATTGGTACAGGTTGGGAACCATTAAATTGGAAAGCAGCTTTCTGGAACAGCTCTGGTGGACACAAAACTGCCCTTGAGCTAGCAATACACCCTTGCAGCAAAAAAGCCCCACGGCCCTCTGAGCTGCGTGTGACTAACTGGTGGGAGGAAACAAAGAAAACAAACCCAGACTCTTTCAGTTTTTTCCACTGAAGGGACAAGAGGCAATGGGCACAAATTGAAACAGGAAATTCTATTCAAACACAAGAAAAAGCTTTTACAGTGTAAGGGTGATATTGTCAGGAACTGCCTGCTTGTAAAGGTTTTGAAGGCTTCATGAATAGTTATATTTAAAACTCAACACAATGTTAGTATAGCTGAGAAAAAACCCTTTCTGAGTAGTAGCCTTAGGTTAAATAATCTCTAGATGTGCTTCCCAACCTCAACAATTCCATGATTCCATCTGATCACAGAAAGATGCAATACATTTGTAGACAACCATATGTTAACTTAGCCTTTTACAAAATTGATAATAGAGAAATTTTAAGAAGGAAAACAAAAGTTCCTGCTCCTAAAAATGTAATTGAAATGCAAATGTGTTTTACTCAAGAGCTATATTGTTTTTTCATCTTCTCTGTAAATGGCTGCAACAAAGTAAAGGCACTTTTCAAAAGATACACTGTATGCTCTCTGTATGGGGAAAGGAAAATTCCTCCTAAGGGTCCAATTAAGGTGTTAATTATACAGTTTTTGAAGATAATTGAGAAATATTTTTCTGAAGATGAATATTCTTAAGATAAATTAACAAACATATAACTTGATGGTTTGCACGAAGAACAACTAAACATCATTAAAATTGCCAAGTATCCAAAGCAAAGGTTTAACTACATAAATATAGGAGTTAAGAGCATGAAGAAAAATACATCCTTCCCCACTGAAGCTATGCAAAGAAAATCTTCTGTGCGTGAAGTCTTGGTGATTGGTATTACATAATTTGGGAAGATCATTTAAGAGTTCAATGAGACACCTACAGGATTCTTTTACCAGTATACAGTCAGTACACTGGAATGTTGTACATTGGCATGGATCTGAATTAGGTCACTTAGGCGTAACTTGAGTTCAACTAGCAATGTGCTTCCATTAATATATCAACTCAGGCAGGCTCATTACCCCTGTGAAATAAACATACTAAGTTGCAAGAATGTTTTTAATCAATATCAGCAGTCATTCTTGGAGAGGAAATGCAGGTGTCTAGAATTCAATTAGGTTTGTTCATGTTAGACACTCAGAAGAAAGGTATAAGTGTTTATTAGACTTTTCCAATTTTCTAATCAGAGCTGATAAACATAAGACCAAATAAAAAATCATAGAATATCCTGGAAGCAACCATCAAAGACCAACTCCTGACCCTGCACAGGGTCACTCCAAGAGTCACACTATGTGTCTGAGAGCATTGTCTAAATGCATCTTGAACTCTTTCAGGCTCTGACCACTTTTCCCTGGGGACCCAGTTCCAGTGCCCAATCCCTCTCTGGATGAAGAACCTTTTCCTGATATCTAACCTAAGTCTCCCCTGACACAGTTTCATGCCATTCCTTTGGGTCCTGTCACTGGTGACCAGAGAGAAGAGATGAGGACCTCTGCCCTTCCACTTCCCCTTGTAAGGAAGTTGTAACTGCAATGAGGTCTCCCCTCAATCTCCTCTTCTCCAGGCTGAACAAGCCAAGTAACCTTAGCCACTCCTCGTATGGCTTTCCCTCTATGTAGAGGGGGCAACCATTTCTGAAAGTTACTTATGGTCATTCAGAAAAAAACTAAGTAACTAAAAGCAGCATCTTTAAACAGGCAGTGCTAAGTCTTACTGCAAGAAATTGCTCCATTCATAACTAAAAAAATTATTGCTCCCTCTTAGAGTCTGCTGAAATTGTAATCATTAGTAGCTGCCAGCAAAGTAAAACTGAATGCCTACCATTATCATACCAAGTAGATTTTCTGAAATTGCACTAAACACATCCTTTTGTTTAGGAGCAAGAATTGCATACCAAGTTGCTCCCATCCATGTGTACTGAAGAGTAGGCCTGCCTTGTAAATCATTCAAGATCTGACAACATCACTGTTAACGATTTAAGAAGCCTAACAATCCTCACACTACTTTTCTATTTTCAGAGATTAAAACTTAATTTAGGGATTCATTTATCTACTTGAAGTATTTAAAGATTTTGCTATAAGAGAATCAGTATTTTTCAAGCAATAGACACAATCTTACAATTACATTAGTGAATTCTCATGACAAACTTAAGGTAAAGCGACATGAAAGTATAAAACCAATGAATGCCTAACCTAACATTTTGGATTCCAACATTCAGATTTTACAGCTACTCATACTTCTCCATGCAACTTCACCAAATATGAAAACATCCTCAACTGATGAACTTTCTGTTCATTTCTTCAAATTTATCAGATGTCTACTAATTGAGAACTGACTTCCATCATGACAATTACCAAACTGCATCTAAAATTGAGACACCACAAATATGTAACCATCTCTACATAGATAGGTTAGTATCTTTCTTGACAATAAAAACCAAAATATGTAGCCAATAAGTTAAAATTACCAAATATGTGAAGGTTTTAACAAGTAGTGAGCAGCTCAGTTCAGAACTCAATTTCTAAAAGCCTTTTTATCAAAATTCACAACTGCTCTCCTAACACTTCTGTTGATTATACAGGAAAAGGAAAAGAATGAATCATTTGCCTTCTCCCAGAGGCCCTGGCTTTTCCTCACAGCTATATCCTCAGTACTGGCCAACACCCCTTCCCATTACAGTATTGCATGGAATTTTTTTAGCAGAAGTAGGAGTTGGTTAAAATTATCTTAGACTGAGGCCCATAAAAAACCAGAGTAATGGATTATGGCAACAATTTTGTGATGCAGAACAGAACTGAAATTTCATATCCCTAGATTTTTACACTGAATAAATGAAAAAAATATTTCAATATAGAAATATGTTTCATTCAAAAGCATAAAAGATTATTTTTTTTCAAAAAAAAAAGGAACACAGTACCTTCAGAACTGTATGAGGGTAGGACGATTTGTGCATAAACCAGTGAGGCAAAACCTACACCTCCCAGTGTAACAAGAGCAAGAAGTCCCTACGTACTCAGTGCTTTCAAGATGCTTCCATTATTTTGTTTCATATTGCAAAAATACAAATGCAATTTTTAATAAACTGTCTAGTCTTCCATGTATCAGGAAACTGTGCAACCAGCTTCATGAACACAGTTGTTTTGTCACATTTTCTTTGAGCACACAGCCCACAGACAGACATCATGCTAATAGTAACACATGTAAGTGGGAACTCAGTGGTTCAAGTAGAAGCAGCAATTATGTTTATCACAGTTCAGGACTTGTTTCCCGCTTTTGATACCCTGTTTCCTGTTTGTGAACATGAAGCACTAATCTTTTCCCACCACCTGAACAGTAATTCTGCTGCTCCTCAAGAGGATTCCCACAGCACACAAGTGCCCTACTACACTATTGACAATGCAGCAGGTCTAAATGGATTCAGCTTCTGACATATCTTCCTTTAGGAGTTTTTTAAAGTGGTTAGTATGCTAACCTACACAAGCATATTTTGAAAAAGGGGATATTTAATCCAAATGCCAAGGATACAGTACGACAGATGAAAAAATAACACAAATACTCTGGGCAATCTAACTCAAGACTAAAACATAATAATTCATTCAAAACACCAATAACTGCAAAAAAACCTACACACAGCAAATTATTGCCTCCTCCAACACGTACTCAGATGGAATTTTATTTTTGGTCACTCTAAGGTTCTTTGTTCTGGTTTCCTGCCTAGATTTCCCCTTTTCCTGTGCCAAGGCCAAGCAGTTAAAGTCAGGATGATCAGAAATAAACTTCAGAAGCAGATGTTACCACACAGTGTTGTTACATACTGGTAAACACGGTAATTGTGTGCTTTCCTGACTATATACAGTGAACTCCTACTTGAATTAATCCTAGATGATTATAAAGGAAGAGTAAAATTAAAGCAAAAACAAAATCATAAATACTGCCATTAACTCTCACATCTATGGATTTATTCCATAAGCTGTAATTTTATTTTTCAAATAATTAGCTGTTGCAAAAAATATTTTAATACAACATTCATTTTGTGCAATTAAAATACAAGTTGGAATTTCTTACAGTAGTTTTTGTAAGGTCATATAGCAGGCTATTTTAATCATTGGCTGCAAGAGCAAATGTTTGTCACACTAATTAAATAACAGAATTCAAAACCAGAAGTCAATTCCTGTTACAAAAAGTTGGACTTTTCAAAATTTCTGAAATATCATACACTAAATTTTAACTGACTCCCACTAACAAATGCACAATTTTACTTATTCTAGTCCCACTCCCTTTTATCTCCTAATAGAATACAGGGCACTGAACTACCTATGCACAGCTGCAAAATGTGTGAATTCAGGCTTCCAAGTCTAAGTTTTGCACCTTATGGGCTCAATCATTCTGCTGCAAAATTCTGTAAAATTTTAAAATATTTCAACTTTCATGCTGCCCATCTGAATTAAGAAGTACCCTCAAATGGGTACTGCTTCTGTGTCTTCTGTTAGGTGTGTGACTATAATTCCTCCCTGATGACACACTGAAGAAATTTTTGGTCTAGTGTAAGTTTGGCATATTACATTTTCCTGAAACAGTTATGGGAACAGGAGAGAATTTTGCCTGCTTCCTATACTCTGTTTCAGAAGGAACCCTGTGGTGGAAGAGGGCAATTGCTTCTTTTCAAACACAGAATGATCTGCATTTGAAATGATTGGACAGGAAAGAAAAACAAGTAGAAAAATTGTTCTACCCTAGAACCTCACAGTGAATAAGGAGGTAGGTGCACTTTCTACTTGTTTCCTTTTCTAATATGTTTTTGCCTCCAGCTGTATGTTGCCTCTAAACTACTAACTACTCAAAATTATTATTTTCTGTTTTAAAAATAATAACAAAAAGATAAGACTAGAAGCTTGAAGTGTATCTTCTAATGCATATAGGGGTGCAATTGGAGTTGGAGTGCGAGGTAGTGTGTGGAACAAAACGGATGATGACAATATGAACTTAAATAGTTCTGAGAATAAAGTATTCCCTAGGAGACAGAAATGAGTAGTTAGGGACATAGTGGTCCAGTAACCCACACATTTAAGTGGGGAACACATCTTCTTCCCCCTGCCCTACAAGGTGTTTTGCCTACATCTTTTACAGCAGCACAAGCATTCCTTTTCCTGCAAAATGAATTAAATGAGCTTGGTGATCAGCTTGCAAACTAATCCTCTTAACACCCTTAAAAAAAATCATTTTCAAATGGATGAGTGAGCTGATGAGACCTGTTGGAAAGCTGGACAGATGCTACTGATGATGCAAAGAAAGGAATAAAATGCATGGCTTCAGGCAAGACTACCTTTTTGGCAGTGACATTTAAATTAATGTCAGAAGACCATGAAACCACACCATTAAGCCTCTAGGGGCAAAACCTTCAGTTTCAGTTCTTTAATTTACATGTTCTTTATGTTTCTCTGTACAGAAGGATGAAGTGTTAATTACTGTTACCAGACCCACTTGAACTCACTGAATGTCTCACCTACCTGAAAGAGAAGAAAGTCATAAAGATTATTTGTTACCCTATTTATTCCTCGGGCAAAGTGAATGTCATCCATACTGCATCATTAAAAATCTTACTTGAAAAGAGAAAATGTAACAGTTCAAGAAAGCTCTTGCAGCAGCACAGAAGAACATCTCTGGTTTGCAGGCATATTTCAGTGATGCACTAGGAGTATGTAATTTTAACAAGCATGTTTGAGTCTGATTCCTGACAGTAGAAGGAATATTAGCCTTTTAGAACTGCAGAAAATAGTAATAAATACGAAGTTATTTCACATGCTTGATATTGTACTTAGCCTGATTTGTAGGAAAATCAGATTATTAGAGATGACTGCAAGCATTGCAGATTGTCTTCAATAGCTCTAAGTTGTTCTGATACTATAGAATGCAATTTAGGAATATTGCAGAATAAGTAGATAAAGACAATTTTTGTAAAATATGTTGAATGTGAGAGAAAGAATAAAAACTGGATGACTGATAAAAAGGTAGGAAGATAAAATTATAATGCCTTAATAGTTAAAAGCTACATTTGCCCTAACACTTGAGAGATTTATCTGAGTTTTTTTACAGAAAAGAGTATGTTCAGTTAGGTTTTCACACAATTAAATAAATAATTTAAAACCCCCTCACCGAGTCTTTCTGGTTCCTTTGAAGTGCAAGAAAAAAAAATTACCATGGAAACAACAAGCACAAAACTGTGATGAAAATTAGAAAAAAACGCCACTGCTTCCAGCACTGAAGAAAAAATACTGGCAAGGCTACAGTAACTAATTAATGTCATCAGTCTTTCAAATATTTACTTACATGAGTACATGTTATTCAGATGAATTCCTCCCACTAAACTTGGTTTAACTCAATTTGAAGGGAGGGAATTAAAAAAAATTAAAAAAAAAAAAGGTGTATAAGGTACATCTCCAAGGTGGAAAAAATACTTAAAAAAAAAAAGGCAAAATACACAGGACTACAGGACTTGCAATTATTATGTAACTGCTAAACACTGTGCTGTCATTAGATGCTCATCATACATCTGTTTTTATTTATAGCATTTTGTTTCTCTCATCATGTATGTATTTCACAGAATCACAGAAAGGTTGTAGTTACAAGGTAGCTCTGGAGATCACCCAGCACAAAGCCCTGCTCAAGCAGGATCACCTGCAGCAGGTGGACTATTTCAGTGCACAAATTCATTTTAATGGAAATCATTTATGTTTTTAAGTAAGTTAGGTAAGAAAATTCCAGTAATGGGGCTTTCAGCTTGGTGGAATTATTTTTCCATAACAAAAATACACCAGTCACCAATCAAATAAATTCATTATAAATTCATTAACGGTACACTGATATATCACTTAAAATAAAATAAAACTAGTTTTTCTTGCTTTTTTATTTCTTTTCTTGACACTGGATATATCTTTAACTCATGTATCCAGAAGGCATTTATATTTAAATATTTCTGTGTAACACCTCAAACCTGCAATGTTTTCTTCTTAATGTATTCAATCAAACTAATTTTGAAAGTCTGCATTCTCTTGCTATATTTCTTCATCGGCTGCCTCATTTTGTTTAGATTTTATTCTCCAACTCTGCCACTATTACATCCATTTAAAGATGCTGCCTCTACTTTAGTTTCTTGTTCTTAGTCCTTTCCTAATTTTCACTTTTTGAGTTTAATTCTTCTGTGGTGGTTTCCTTCCTTTTCTTAACTGGACCAAACAAAATATTTTCACCATGTATTTTGTTTTGCATTACCATCCTTGCCTTTTACTACCAGTCATGAACACTCACTAATTTGCTTATCTTATTAGCACCTGTATATTCTTTCCAATTTTGTCCTTTTATGATTTTAAAGAACTTACAGTTGAAAGACACAAAATTGACATTTTAACTTATATTAAATATCTGTGTTACCATAATTTTTACTATCTGATACTGTGGTCTTTTGTGACATCTGTCATGGATAATTTATGTCTAAACAGCTGTCTAAAGTAATCTTCTAATCTCTTAGTGTCTCCTCTTGTCACTTATTCCACAATCATTAACCTGTATTTTTGCTTACAATTTAAACTGAGAATTGAGTGCAGCTGTCTTTAGAATGTCCTACTCTGGCTGGGACTAGAACTACATGAACAAGCAGTACAAGACATTTTCATAAAACAGGTCAAGGAAGGGTCCCCTTACTTCAGAGTCTCTTGTTACTGATTTGTGTTAACAAAGCCCTCAAAACCAGCATTTCTCCACTTAGATTAAATCGTAAGGGATGTTTGGATGGATAAGCACTGCTCAAGGCATAATCCAAAACAGAACTCTTCTAATGAGTTCAGTCGACTCTGCACTAAACAGTATGTCTAACTATGGACTGTTAATCACTACACTTAATAACAAAACCAGATATAAACCCCACAACCACTGCCCTAAGAGATTAAGTTTAAATTAAATGCCTCTTAATTTAGTTCAGTACAATTTTTTTTTGTGTGTATTTGTGTTGAAAGTGTTTGTGTGATACCTTTACATCACATATTCCCACAGTGAAGCAACCCATGTAACTGTTAAAGTATCTTTTATAAACAAATCAATAGATGAATCAGGATTACTGTAAAACAACCAGCTCATACAGAAGGATAATATTCCATCTTAGAGGTAACTATGCACTTTTTTTTTTATTTAATAGTATATACCCATGATAAACATCTTGCCTGAGGTTCAATAAAACTGTCTGTTAGTAAAAAAATACAAAACAAGTGTAAAATTCAAAAAGCATACTGAATCAGCATACTTACTAGAGATGCCCTCACTTGTAAAGACATATATATGCAGAGACAAACACACATATGTGTATAAAATTATAATAGCTTTTTTTTTTCTCTTTTCAAAGTTCCTTTCATGCTATACTTTGTCATCAATAAAGAAAAGGTTTACTCATAGGAAACTTTGACCATGATTCTAATTGCAGATTCTTCCTATATTGATTTGATCTGGAAAATGTCTTTACTAAATAAAAAGCTACTATAGCGTATAATGTCAAATTCTAAATTATAATACAGAAATGCTTCATTTTGCATGCACAGATAAATCTCAGCTAAATTTTAAACCCATTAAAAAAACCCCACAAAACCAAAAACCAAACAAAACTGGTGTCTCTCTGTTGTTGTGAAGACCTACAAGAGAAAGTGTTTACTATCCAGATAAAGCTGATATTCAAGGATTTGAAATCAAAACACATGAAGACTCTACTGGAAACTGGAAAGGAAAACCACAACCAGCCTGAATGCAGGGCCAAGTAAAGCAATAAATCAGACTTGGGTCAAACCACACAGCAGAGAGTTTTAATTTATACCATAAACAGAAACAAAGTTTAACAGGTTCTGGCTAATGCCAAGTGCTTTGACCCAGAATAAAACTATAAACATAGACCTAAAAGCATTTATATTGTTTCATAAAATATGAAACATTATATTAAATGACTATATATAAAAGCCGCTGAAAGTTTGGGGTTCTTATAAATTAAACCAATATATTCCAGTTGAAGTTCTTCTAAAAGCTGCAGACACAGAATTTCCAAGAATTATTTTTAATATAATCAAAGGTGTAAAAAAAATAAATATTTTCATAGACAGTAGCTCCAATGGAAAACAAGAATCCACGTTACTTTATCTTTCACAGTAATTCGCAGCCTCACTATCATCAACACAGAAATATACATTTAATTTTATTATCAAAGAACAGATGATTCTGTTTATATAACAAGATAATTCAGAAAAAGAGATAAACCTGGAGAAAAAAATCTACTGGAAGCATTTCTCTATTTTTTTAATGGTCTTTAGGTTTTTGGGGTTTTTTTAATTTATCTTTCTAAAGACAATGTCAACTTTGTTATCTGGAAGAAAATTATTATCAAATATACAGACGTTTTTCAGAAAATTCCTCTGTAAGTATTCTCTTTAACGAGATTGTGTTCCCATATAATCACTGCAACCTGCAGCCAGACAAGAGAAAGGTAGATCGGTAATAATGTTAAGGTCAACCTATGCTAAGTGGCAGAGTTTAAACTGAGTAACAACCCACTCTGCTCTGTTACGAAGTAGGAAATACCTTTAAGAAAACAGAATGAATTACACAATTAACCTTTAGCAGTTAATCTCCAACAATGCTGACAACATAGTCATTGAAAAAAAAAACAAATCAATACTGCAATCACACAGCAATATGAACAAACTGTTTTAATATTATCACTCTGACTATTGTCCCTAAAGTCAATTTTAGTGTTTTCCACTACAAAATCTGTTTTAGTTTTGCACTGACTTTTGTTTATAGGAAAACATCACTATCTATTGGAAATAATAGTTTCTCACTGACAAACATTTTATTACAAACCACGGAGGAATGTTGTCTTTCCTAAGGCAAAGAAAGAACAATCATAGCAGCAGCACATATTCAAGTCAAAAATCCTGCATAAGACTTCAGTCCTCACTACAATTCAAGTTCAATGCTTAATTTCAAGATTACATCTCAAAGTAAAATTTCTTTAAATTAAAGTAGTAGTTTACAATAAGTACCGGATTGCAATCCCACTGGGATTTTCTTGTACTAGTTGCTGAGAAACAAAGTTATTAGAGCACTGGTTTCACTAGGGCTCTGTCTAGATACAGCCACCTCAGTAATGAACATATACACCAGAAATAATGTGAAAGTGGCAGTTTTCTTGATACTTGTCTAGATTTCCTCCCATACAACTAACCATAAGAAATCACAGCTAAGAGATACATGGGCAGTTCAGTGCCTTAGTGTCTTGAATATAAACAGAGAAGATGAGTACAGGAAATGAGTGAAGGGAACATCTCAGAGTAGCAAATAATCAGCTGGGGAGGGCGTTAACTCATTTATGACTTGTCAGTAATGACAAGTTTTCATTCGCAACACCATTTTGCAATAGAACAATAAACAAATTAGCAATAAGGAAAATGTGAACAGAGAAACTTAAGGACTTCTTTAATATTCAACTTGCACACACCTAGATTATCATCCCTTTTTCTACAAAAACAGTTGCAGTATGCTGAAGAGTTCTGTTGCTGAACACAAGGGTTCTTAAATGTACTACACAGAGTAAGTTACTAGTAACAGGAAGAAATATTTGTAATATTCAGACACACACCTGCATAACTGTGTTACTAATGATGAGAAACACTGATTTACAACACAAATATCCTACACTTGAAAATCTTTTGTCCTCAAGAGCTGGTAAAGAAAATCATAGATCTGACTTTTCTTTAGAAAGAACAGTATTACATGGAATCTGGTTAGCTGAACATATGACCTACGTAACCTACTCAACTGAACAGGAGAAAACATGAAGAAATTAGGACAAGCATTTGGATCCTTTAACCATTAACAGTTACAATACAGATGTGCTGGTCACAAGCTACTGGAAAGCAGATGAGACACTCAGAACTATGCACTACTGTATTTTAACTGCTCATTCTTGCAGAACTGAAGTAGAAAGAACTTATATTTGAGTACTTTTCTGAGAAATTATATATATATTAAACGAAGACACATGTGCAAAACAGTAGCAAGCAGATATGTAAATAACAACAAATTAGATAAAAGAAAATTGGGCAAAAAAGAACGTTCTAGAGCTCAATCTTCTGCTGAATTTCTTTTGGGACATTATTACACACATAAATGTAGACCAGTAGTCTATAAGCTTATCTTGCAATCTGTCAGAAGTTGTTCTCCTGACTTACACGTATTTCACTGCCTTGAACAGGAGTAAAAACAGTACGATGTGTAAACCAGCCATTTGGCTGGAAACAAGAAAACAATACGTGGTCACAAGACATTTAAATTAAAATATGTCTAGATCAACATTTAGGTTTCAGGATAAAACAGATCATATAATATAATTCTGTCATATAATCCCTCATTCAATGTTCTTATTACACAACACACTACACATGGTGGCAAGTTCTATACAGCTTTCCACACTGAAAAGTGAATACTGGCAGAAAAAGCATTTAGGGGAGAGAATGTTTTCTTATATCAATAATGCAGAACGCATCTGCCACAGTACATAGACTCATGTGGTGCTATATCTCGTTCACCTACTACAGGTTTAGACTAAAATAGACTAGTGTGATTCTGAGTCTAAAGATTAGTTCAGGGGAAGAGTATAAAACTTCAGAACAATCCTCCAAAGTCTACCTTTCAAAAACAGGTAGGAGGGAATGTTTAAAAAAATATTACTTAGATGTATCATCAGAAGAATTTCTACACAAGAATAAAAAAATTAGTCTGTGTAACACTAGCTAAAATTCACATACATTGCATTTTACAGGACATTGTGAAAGGTTCATAACTGGAGAATCATGGCACTGAAAACTAAGCAAGGGCTAGGTTTGAATGATAAACCATTTCAATTTTGAGCACAGTATCATTTAATACTTTTATAGAACTGAAAAACATAGGTTTTTTATTCAGTCCTGAAAAATCTCTTTTCCCCTGACTGCATGACAATGGCTTACACTTTAGAGGTCATAATGCCACCAAAATAATCCATTTTTGGAAGGTTTTTTTGTTGTGTTTTTTTGTTTGTTTGTGGTTTTTTTTTTGTTTTTGTTTTTTTGCTTAATGGAAAATCCAACTTACCTAGACAGCAATTACTGAATGTCCCAAAGCAACTCCCATTAGTAGTAATATATATATATACAGTATAGCTTTAAATTTCATCTATATTATTTTCAGTATTGGAGGGCTCATGTTCAAAATATTACATGGCTATGATTCTTCAGCTTCAGAATGTGATGCTTGTCAAATCATTGGGAAAATTGAAGCTCATCGATTTCACTAAAACAAATACGCTTAATGTTACCAAGGTTGTTATGTCTCCAGTAAAGACAAGGTCTGGAAATCAGTAATGAGATTACAGATATCATTACAGTATGACACGTACTGGAAAATTCAGAAGCCATCACAAGTAGTGTAGTGAATGATTTGAAGTGCCTCTTTTAAAGGACAGGCAGATTCAAGACATTCTGCATCTTATTTAGCTCTTTTTTATAATGCTGAGAATACAGAAGACACACCTGATGCCAGCATATCCACTAAATGTTCTGACAAAGTATTTGCTCCAGCTTGTTTACAATAAAAGAGACATCAAAAAACTGAAAGTGGAGTGTCTTACTCATTTTGTCTTTAAAGAGAACCAGCAACAACAACAGAATGTGTACTACTATAAGTTCTCAAGTGTGGTGTACATGAAAATAGATTTAGCTTCCCTGAATGGCATAAAAAGTTATTATCTATGAAGCACCTAGAAAGTGACTAGCAAGAGGACAAACTTCATTTTGCCCAATTACAAAAGTTACTCTAACAAAGCAAGATTTTTATTTTTTTTAAAAAGTGTTTGGGTAAGTTTACAAAATCCATGGAAAAACAAAAACTATAACAAATGATCCTTCAAAAGAATCCTATGTGGCAGTGAGTAAGATAAATAAGTTATTATTTAAGACCCACTGGATCCCAGGTGAGAATTTAAGGTCCGTAAGGATGATTTTAATAAACAATAACAGTAGGATTTTCATTTGGTAAAAACCCAAACAAACAAAAAGCTAAAACAACAAAACAAAATTAGACTTTAAATACACAAAGAAATGTTGAAAATGTGGCAACAGAATTCTAAGAAGCAAACATTCACAGGAACTCTAGTAACTGGCTCCACTGCTGAGAGTATAATGATATCAAACAGGAAAAGAAACACTCCAAAGACATACAGATGGTTTAAAAACCATGAAAAAAAAGTATAGGAAAAGTACTATTCGCTATGGAAAAGTATTTTCTGGCCAAAGTAACCACAAGAAAATAAACAAACCTAGAATATTTCCATCACAGAAAAAGATTTAGGATGGTGCAACTTCAGTTTACAGACATTTTCTTTTAATTTGTAATGCGCTCTGGTTAACATTATTACTTGTACTACATTAAGGCAAACAGGTAGAACATATATTGACATCAGAACATCAGAACAAGTCTTCATACAATTAAGTAACACTATTGCCCTCTTAAGAATTCAGACACTGTACCTCATCATTTATGGAACCTTCCAAGGCTGCTAAAAACATTAAGAACCAAACCATAAAAATGAGATCTAGAACAATAAAGTTCCCAAACCTATCATGGACTTGGTTCAGCATCACACTTGACACACTCTTCCATTAAATAGGAGATGACCACAAATACTGTATTAGCCATGGAAACAACTACTTATGTTGAGAAAATTTTTTTCTAACATATGTACCACCCATAAATCTGATGATAGAATAAGGACAAATTAGCTACATATATACCCAACCTATGAAGGCCTCAATTACAATAATTCTTGATCACCAAGATTATCTGGCAAGGACCAGCCTGCTCTGTTAGTTAGTTGTTCTCAGTTAAAAAAGCAAGATGACTAAGAATCATAGAATGGTTTGGGTGGGAAGGGACTTTAAATATGCCATGGTCAAGGGCATGTTTCATAAAGCCCCATCCAACCTGGCCTTGAACTCTTCCAGGGATGGGGCATCAATCACTTCTCTGGGCAACTTGTTCCAATGCCTCACCATGTCCATAGTAAAGAATTTCTTCCTAATAGCCATTCTAAACCAATCCTCTTTCAGTTTGAAACCATTCCCCCTGTCCTGAAACTACATGCTCTTGTAAAAAGTCCCTCTCCAGCTCTCTTGTAGCCCCCTTTAGGTACTGAAAGGGCACAATTTCTCTTCTCCAGGCTGAACAACTCCATCTCTCAGCCTTTCTTTACAGGAGAGGTGTTCCAGCACTCCAATCATCTGTCTGGCCATGCTCTGGACTTTCTTCAACAAGTCTATGCCCTTCTGGTGCTGGGGACTCCAGCCAGGAAGGAGAGGATTTGTCACATTCAAATTGGCTAGTGGATAAAATCCTTGGAACGTCCTGATGGCTGAGCCATGCCATAAATTGTTCAAGGGTAGCTGACAATGGAACAGAATGCTGTGTCACAGAAAAAAACCTACCAGTTCCAGTAGCAGAGCCACACACACTTCAGTGCCCAAGGACAGACTTGGGAACTCAAATTTGCAGACACAGTCAAAGATGCAAACCTTTTATCCCCATCTTCTCTTTTCTTTGTTATAACTGTAAAGGGAATTATCTCAGCAGTTCACCATGATGTCGAAATACTTGGTATTATTCTTGTACACATTCCCTTTTTAAAGGTTCACATATTCAGGTTATGCCTTTATGAAATAATACAAACAACAATGAGCTTATAGTTCCGTGGCCTTAACTATTTTAACTCTTTTTCTGGGAAGTTTCACTAGGGATCACTACTACTATTCCCAAGCAAAAATGGGAATTCCATGTATATTAGAATCAGTAAACTAAGCAATTTTGGGTTTTTTAAGCCTTAAAATGGGCATTCAATACTGTAATAATTATCCACAAAACCCTCCGTAATAGATTCATTCCCTCCCCCATCACTGTCACTGGATCTTAGTTTTTAGGATTATATGTTTCCTTTCCCACTTTTGGAATGCCATCTGGTGTGCAAATTAAGACTTCTGAAAGCCATGCTATCAAAAAATTAATCCTCTTTAATAATGAATTTGAAGGCACAGAAAACCTTTCCCTTTTTCCCAAAAAAGTTTTTAAACTATCACCATTATGTTCTGATTCTTTCCTTTCTTAGGATTGCAGTATTTCTCCTACACCAATGGCATTTGTTTCTATTAACATCTGAAGTCTGAACATATCCTTTGGATATCATAAATGAAATAGGTATTCTTTGTTGACATGAAAAAAAATAATGATCATTTACTGTGTCTAGACAGACACGAAAAGATGCAATGCACTTTTTAAGAAAATTGTGGAGCAGCACAAAACAAAAAATTACACTAAAAATCAAATATTCCTGTTAAGCATTAAAACAATTAAAATCAAGACCAAAATTTCTTTTTAAATGAAAACTGTAGATACCTCATCCACTCCCAGAAAAAAAAATATAATTTTCCCGATTCATATCACTATGACTATTGGAGTATCTATATAAAACACTCAAACGTTCCTCTAACGCATTAATATGCTGCCTCTGCCACATGGTAACACCTTTTGTTATGCCAGTGCTAATCACCAATTCTAATTAATACTCAATTTCAGAACCAGAACCTCTGTTTAGAAAAGAAACCACCATGCTATGTGCTGCAAAAGTGTAAGAGATAGTCTGCTTCTTCTATAGATTACTAACAATACCCAAAAGACAATATCTATAGATAAGAAAAATTAAAAGTATTAAAGGTTTTTGCATGTAGAGAATTACTGAGAATTATCCACATACAGAAAGAATAAAATCCAAACAAACCTATGAGCTGACACTTGGATTAAGGACTAGAAATGTCAGTAACAGCAGTAACTTTGAGATGATGCAGTGGTGTTGACGTTAAATTAAGTGGCCCATTTCTTTAATGCATATACACACTGAAAAATTAGAGAAGGTACAGGCACAGGTATTATGAACATGACTCAAAGTTACTCAACTTTTATGCCCAGGACAACAGTTTCATCCTAGTTCAGCAGTACAGCCTAATATGGCAATAAAGAAGTACCAACCTGGCAAATATTGAAGAACTCATTTGAACTAATGAGAAACAGCAAGAAATTTAAGGCATGGAGTTAAGCTTTTATCTGCACTGACTGGACAGATATACAGGTTTTATTAAAACTGATGAGTTTTTGAATTTCCCCATATTCTCTTTCATTTTACATTCAGAATTTGCCTTCCAACAATTTGTGATGTCACTTCACTCACAGACATTCACAGACATGCATCTTGAGTAGACACCCTATTGTGTAACGCTTAAAGTATTAGAAACAACAGAATTTGGACTTATGAATTAACAAAAATATTTCAATATGCCCTATTTTTGGCTTAATCAATGTTCTTTTTGCTTCAGATGAACTACACTGACAAAGGAAAACGTCTGGAATAGAGTGATGAAAGTGATTATCCCTCTTTATTGGACAGCTGTTAGGCTGCTTTTAGAGTACTGGGTCCAGGTTTGGGCTCTCCAGTACAACTAAGATGTTGATAAACTAAAGGAAGTTCATCAGGGTGTCACCAAGGTAGTCTGGACTACCTGCCATTAAAAAGAGGAGTTAGGCAACTTGGCTTCTTTCATCAAGACTGGAGAATGAACAGCTTCAAAAGGACCTCAAAGCAGCTCCATAATACCTATACAGTCATCAAGAAGATTAATTTATACTCTTTCCAGTGATGCATGGTGAGAGAACAACAGATCACAGACATAATTCAAAGGAGAGGTTCAAATTAGACTTAAGGAAAAGCCTTTTCATCCTGAAGACTGTCTTGCACTGTAACAGGTTGCAGAGAAGCTCCACGGTAAGACAAAGCCACCAATAACCTGGTGTGCCTGTACTGTTGATCCTGCCTGAAGAATTAATTTGGACTAAAGATCTTCTGATACCTCTCCAAAACCAAATTACTCTATAATTCTGGTCCATAAGGTTCTTTTAACTTATTGGTTTTAATGTTATCCTCACATGGATCTAGTTTTTGTTGTGTCACCATCCACACTTTGTCTAAAGGAAAATTAATGTACTGCAGCAGTCTTTCTCGCCATATTCTAATATAACCTCTCACTCACAACACAAAGATTTTTTTGATAGAACATAACAGATTCTCTTAGATTATAATAGATCACACAAATGTAATCTGTTAAACTGATTACTAGGAGCTTAGGCTATCAATCTTTTTTAAGGTGTGCAAATATAATGTTGAAAGTCATCCAGGAGTAATGTTTAATGTTTTGACATCTCCTGGGTTTTAGTAGAGCACTATGAAGGACATACATATCTGTACAAAGGCATTTAATTAGATAATAAAAACAAAACCCAGTGTAAAAAAGTGTAAACTAATGCAAAGAATCTAAGCTACTTTTAATGCAACTACAGATTATAAATTGTAACTTCTCTGTTAACAAACCCAGTGGTCAGTGTCAATGAATTATTTCCTCAATGTGGAAAAGAATATTTACCCTTACGCATAAAAGAATGCTTTCATTTTACAGGCTTTATGATATAATCTAGAAGCATTTCTGTGCTTTCCTTCAGTATTGATATAGAAAAGTTAAACATTTTAATGTAAGTTTTATTTGATATTATATATAACTGTTTTCTTTATTGCTTCTTAACTAGCTTTTGTAGAATAGTTAAAAAGAAATACTATACTTACAGGAACGATTCTAGGAAAGACTGCTAGATTATTGTGTAGAAACTCTGAGGAAATTTTGTTAATTTGAACATAATCTGTACTGTGGTAACAAGGTAAGAATCATATAGGGTATATAAAATCATGAACCATTTCTGACTACGGACTTCTATACTATGCAGTAGTAACACACTGGTCACAGATTAGAAAACAACATTGCACCACAAGATAAATATATGAAGAATATATCACACAGTTCTGGATACATATTCTAAATTATTTTCTAAAATTTCAAGATTCAGTGATGTAATAGTAGATTAATGCCTCCCTTTCTAAACAATTTTTGAAAATGTCCTTTCCAAAAGTTTATTAGAAAACAGAAACTGCTACAGAATAAGAAGAAATACCCTCACATGGAAAAATTAATGAATTGAAGACGGAAAGAATAAACTATCCATTTTCACAATGTAGAGAGATCGCATATAGTGTTATACAGGGATATGCAGTGAGGCATCTGAAAATGGGAGAAGACATCAGTGCTCAGGATTCTGTCATTAAGATGATGATAGACAATAAGGATATGTGTCATAGTGAAGAACTACAGAATGGTCACAGAATGAAGTGACTGCATAAAAGAATAGCCAATGACATTCCATGTACACAAATGTGATGTACAAAGGAGACAAAACAATTCTAACTTCACACACAAAAATAACAGACTCAGAAATGTTCATTATTTCACCCACTGAAGTGTAGAATTTGGATTAGGATATCCATAAAAATGTTGACTCAGCCTTAAGAGAAAATTAATGTTAGGAATTTCTAAGAAAGGACTATAAACCAGAAAAGAGTGTGACACAGCATATGATGACATAAAAAGTTTGCATGTTTCAACTGTATGCAACTGTATTCAGCTGTGGTCCCTTTACATTTGAATGAAGCATTAGAACTGTAAAGGAGTAAAGCTACAGGCTGACTTCTAATACAAGAATTAATGTAAGCTTACACTTCTCAAAATCTGTAAATTTCTTGAGCTAAATGTCAGATACCTGCAAAATCATGAAGGCACAGGAAACAGACTGTTTAATCCTCTCTTCTAATACAAGAACAAGAAGTTTCATAGAGCAAGGTCCAAAAATATATTAAAGGATGTGGTGTCTCTTTTGCTTGTGCTCATTACTAAATAGAATTTCTGTCAACTTGGTATACATTTCACTTTGTCACAAACAGGCTTGTAATTTCTGAAGATTAAAATCTTCAAAAACTCATACTAATACAGAAGACCTTAATCAGAGATTTCAGCAGAACACAATCTGCTATGCATTCACCTTTATTGACACATGCACACAGACATTCAAGTTCAACACATGACACTGTCCTTCCTGAACATGAAGGTCTTTACTCATCTATGGCTTAGGAAAGTAGCAATCATTCAGTCTGATCAAGCTATTATTGAAATACAATTTGTATTTTACACATTATCAGACTTTGTATTAAAAACATTACTCAACATTTGAAGTGTAATTTAAGGAATAATTATTCTGAACATCAGATTTCATTAATCAGTACAAGATCACTGCAAAATTGATCAGGACAGACATTATGTCTTCTAAGTCATTGAACAAGAAGATAGAGTTGAGGAATCAAGACGTAACTCTCTAACAGATGACAGAGAGCACACACTATGCATACAGAGAAACCAAGTGTTATTCCACCTACATAGTATATACAGATTTGTTTCAGTTGACTACCAAGAATTTTTGAAGCTACCATGAACTTGAAGAAAGTTTTCCCTATAGCAATGAAATGTAGAATATAAATCCCTTTAATACATCAAGAAAACAAAAAAGACTACAATTGTTAGTGAAATAATGAAAAGTTTTAAATATCAATGTTATGTTAGCAGACAGGCTAACATAACTATACTACCACAAAAGACAAGTACACAAAACATAATAATCTATAACTACTTGGAGTTAACTAAAAGCAAATGCATAAATAGGCTTTAAAATGTATTAAATATCCAGTTTAATGACTACAAAGTTAAACACTGGAATGCAAAAACAACGTTCTGTAAAAAAGTTGCAGTAAATATGTGAAATCCATAAATGACAGCTATTTATACACACTTAGAATTAATTTTTCAGTCATGTTTATATCAAGTACGCTGTCTTTGAAAGAAAATTTGAATGTCATAACAAAAAAAGCCTGCACAAAATGAAATTGTATAAATGCACTGCTGACCACAACATTTAAAATATTCTATTCTACTTACAGCTACTAATTTACAAAAATAGGAAAAAAACAAACAAAAAAACAACTCCAAGAATTAAACCCCCAATTTTTATATCAATTACAGAACACTAAAACAACATTTCCATTTTAAAGTTTAGAAAGTTTACCAACTTTTTCATGGAAATACCCATTGCTAGTGGAATTTCTAGTTAAATCCTTGAGATAATTCACAATAGCTTGTAGCAAATTAGTAGATTCTATATTTTCTATATCTAATAGCTTATGAACCTTTTATTATCAGATTTTGTCATCTTTACAAAATATATCCGTCCAGCATTACATAATGATAAAAACATTAGTCTGGTTTATATTAGCAATTGTTGTATGTTTATTATCAGGCAGTTTATTTTAAGTTTAAATCATTTGCTGAAAACAATAAAGCTCATGTTGCCAAGTCCTTCAAAAGCATTTTCCTGTAGTTAATGTTCTTATCTATGAATAAATTTTTTTCTTCTCACACACACCTCCCTAAGTTTCTTTAGGTGATATTGGTTCATTTTCTATCATCCTATTGCATTGATTAAGCTTAGCTTAATTGATTAGCTACAATAAAGAACCTATAAATTCCATAATCTTAACAGAGATATTCATTCCTGTTAAAACTCCTATGAAACATAATCCTAAGGCATTATCCTTAGGATGTGATTTTTATAAAAAAATACAATTTAATTTTAACTGTTTTAATTTTTTGTTATGTAGCTTTGAATGGGATGATTAACTGAAACTAAAAATTATTATTAATATTTCTGTTATTTAATGAATGTTTATTGTAAAAATCTCAGTTCACTAATTTTTGGGTGAAACGTATCTTCTGAATTTGTTTATGTTACCAATTTTGAAGTGATCTGAAATAGAAATGAAGACAACTTCAAAAAATGCATTCACTAAAATACCCTAATTAAAAGTAATTTCATAATGTTCTACTAATGACATAATAATAAACTACTAGGAGATTTATCAATACAAAATGTGTATAATTTTAATATATTGCAGCATTTCACAACTATGAAATTGTTCTTGATCAACTGGAATCTTCATTTTCCATTTCAAGCTTTAATATCTGCTTAAACTATTTTCACAGCAAGACTTCACACTGGAGTAAAATCAAAGCCAGTAGGATTTCTTTGTTCTGGATTCTTTAACAAGCAATTAAATAAAAAAAATAAAATTGCTATCTCTTATTTCTGTCGGTCCTGACAGAAACCATTCTAGCCCGGTCATGAAGAGACTTGCTGAATAAATATCAACAAATTAAGTTTTCTTGAAAGTGGCAGAAATATTGTTCAGAGCAGAATTATTTAAAAAAAAAAAAAAAAGGAAAATTTATAATTAGTTAATTCATAATTTGTGTATGAGCCTTCATTTAGCCAGGATTCTTTCTTTCTTTCTTTCTCCCTTTCTTTCTAAAAATTGAATCTTTAAAGTCATACTGGGTTTTCAGGAATGACAGGTAGAAAACCAGCTTCAAAAACGGAGACTCTATGGAAATCTGACAAAGTCATTTCACAATGCCACTTGTCAGCATAGTGCTCCCTGAGTACTTCAAATATTTTGAAGTGGGATGAACAAAGGTATTAGAAAGGAAGACAAGCTCTTTCAGCTACACCAAAATGTTTGAGTTAAACATATATGATTAGCACCTTACACACCACACTACATGGATTCTTAGAATTCTTAAGCTATTAAGGTGCTATCTAAAAGCTGATTGTTCCCTCTAAGAAATTTTCATGGGTACCATCCTGTACTTTCAACAAAAATATTAACTAGTATTAACTAGCAACAAGTTCACAGAACAGAAAAACACATTTCATTAAACTCCTATTAAAATCATCAGTTCCCTAACATCCAGGCTTTTCTTCTAAAAGTTCAACTTTTCATCATACAGAGCTTCCAATTTTTAACCAGCACTGGAGGAAAAAAAAAAAAAAGGCAAAAAAGGTAATGAAACAAAATCTCTGCAAATAACACAAGTTAATTTTATATTTCAGAAATAAATAAAAAATATTTAATTTCTGAATTATAGTGTTTATTTTTACAGCATTTTTACATAAACTTAAGTTACTTGATCTCACATTTAGAATAGATGGCCCTATTCTTTCAGTGCAATCTATTACAATGTGATATACACAGGACAGTTTATTTTTAAATGCAGCCTACAATTTAGTCCAATACATATACATATTCATTAAGTCTGATCAATCTAATCAAAGATGTCCTTGAATATATTCTCAAGGAAGACATTAAATCAGCATCAAATAACTATTATAAAGTCACATAGCAGAAAGAAAAAGAGGTTACTGTATATTGAAACACTTAACACCATGAAAACACCAAGTTTTTCCATTTCTAGAAATATATTAAAGAATATATAATAACAAGAACTAAAATAAAAATATCTTGCAAAATAAAATTTAATGTATGCAAATACAAAACAGCAACTATATGTATATACTTGATATTCGGATACGGATTTATCTCTGCACTAAATGTGAAGTAATTTACTTACAAAAGGTAAAAAAGACCTTCATGATCAATATGACTTATACGCTAAATAAAACTAAAACCAAAACAGTTGAATGTGAGAATTTTCATCTATTATAGAGAAGAGTAAGGATCTCATGCTATGTGCTGAAGAGCTACTTTTGCAATTTAATTACATGGCTGTAAACAAAACTCAAAGTCCACAAAGCATATCTTTCAGAAGAGTAGCATACTTCTTGTACATAAGCAGGAACACCTTAGAAAAGTACTGTAAAGTATCATGTGTTTCTGTGCACTTAAATATTCTATTAAACAACAACACACAATATTTAATATACATACATCAGGTAATCCTTATTATTAAATCTTATACATAATTCTGGAAACAGTAAAAAAAAAAGTATCTTTTTTCAATTAATGGTTTCATCCTTCAGTTTTAAGAAGTTTATTCTAGATTAATGTTGATTTTATAAATAGCTGCTGATATTCATATCAAGATTCTTTCCTCTTCCCTCACAACTGAACATCATGGCAGCAGATACTAATGGAAAGATGTTGACCTATACTCTAGAAGAAAAAGAGATGGAACAAAATGTTTAAGCAATAGGAGAAAAGTATCAGTGGTTAAAGCAAAAGTGAATATATATACATAATGACAGAAACTACCCAGATATTTCAATTTCCTTTTTTTCTTATTTCTGTGCAGATTACTCTTGAGAATCGGGAAAGGGAAAGTGCTAACTCTTAATCCATAAGGTACAGCATCTGTCCAGCTACAATCTTCAGCCTTTATAACTTCACAGTCAAGACAGATTCTATGAACAGGATCAGAAAGGCATATAAAAACTCAAATGTTTTTAAGAAGAGCTTTCTTCATGCAAAGGAACACACATAAATTCAGGCAATTATAGTCATTAATAAAGGCTGAAAGTTCAATACAGTAAAATTCCTTCCAGGAAAAGGAGTTCAAGTATAGAAAACTGATGAGCAGGGACAATATTTCGCATTAGACAAGATATAGAATTAGAAAGCAGTTAAATTCAAGTGGTATGATCAGAGAAAGTTCTTAGTCAAATGACTTTGAAAGTGGCTTTTTGAAGAAATGAAAGTTAAGGACCTAGATAAGACTTTGGTAACCTGTAAAGAAGAACAAGCATTTGAGGGTTTTTACAAACAAAGAGCAAAATTTAGATGCATGCAATCTGGAATGCTATAGATTGTCTGTTCAATTTGACATACAAATTATAGCCTTGAAAAGAAAGGGTATGTTGTTCACAGTAATCAAAAAATGAATAAGAAGGAAGTGTCTGTTAAGAGAACTAGATCAGTTTTCAAATTAACTTAATAAGTTCTAAGTAGAGTATCTATAAGATGAGCACAGTCAAGACAAGATGTCCTTGGATTCACAGACAGGAAAACCAGATATGTGCATCATTGCAAGTAACAAAAAATACACTCCTAACCAAATCTTTCTGTAACATCATGTATATCAATAAAGAATATTAGGAAGCAAATGTCTGGCACAAAGACTAAAGTGAGACGATGGCAGGCAACCTACCAAATAATGAGATATATGAAGACAGTTACAAATGGATGACAGTTTCTTGTAGTTGATCATGACTACAGAGCCGTACTCAGTAACTGAAATGAGTGTGAAAAAATTGAATACATGTGTGGTTCAGGAAGAACAGAGAAAGGGAGCAAAATAGTAGTCATACAGTTTTAACAAGAGGAAGTCACTAACTAAAAGAACAAAAGCTGGAATGAATGAACTTCAAAAAAAGGAAGATACAACTAACTCGATATTGTTATACACCATATACCAAGCCAGGTATATGGGATCGCTTTGTACAAAATGTGTTAAAAATGCAGAAAAACTACAGGCTTATGCTTGCCAAACGCAAAATAACATATAAAAAAGACTATTTGTGGGGATTGCAGGTAGGAGTAAAAAAACCATTGATATCTTCCATTTGACATTGCATTTATGATTTGGCAGAGAGAGTTTGATAGAACGTTATAAAGCTGGCCACAGTTTTTCATGCCCATCTTAATGAATCATCTACAAACGCTAACTACTTAAAAAATTCCCAAAACAGGAGCATGAACCAGTTCCCTAATTGGAAGAAAATGTTTTTGTTACGTATATATTTTTCCAAATCTATGATGAAAACCTAATAATAATTTTTCACACTTTGGGTAGTTTTAAAGAATGAGATTGCTATTACTATTATAACTGGAAATATGAACTTTGCTAGTGTCACCCCTGATCTTGAGTCAATAACTATAAAAATGAAAAAAAAAATCTTTTGGGCTTTTTGACATTACAAAATTGGAAGAAATAAACATATTTTCTTGAGCTACAAACAATGTTTGAAAAGCAGCCATAAATTAGATAACGGTGGCAAGATCAAATGAAAGGAAACCAAATATAAATTAAAAAATCTTGTTATGTAATTCAAGTAACTATTCAATTGCTTTTTTTCATTCCTTGTTTTTTGTTGTTGTTTTTGTGGGTTTTTTTGGTTGGCTGGTCTGGGGTTTTTTGCAAGTGCACTGCTTTTTCCCTACTAAAGTGCTGATTGCATCATTGTTAGAAACATTCATTACAGTGGACACCGCTGAGATATTTGTTTGTTGAATTTCATGTTAGCCACTGAAATTTAATTTTAAAAAATAGGAAGACTTATTAAATAGAAAAAAATAATTTCATTAACAAACCCATAAGCCTTCATAATGCAATATGGCAAAATACATAGGCCTAAACTGTCACACTATCAGATGTGCACTGCTAACACTTATGAGAGCCTATTTAATCTGCTAAATGTATTTTAATGTGGTTACTGATATGAACAAAAGTGGCATAAAAATGAAGAAATTAGACTGTCAACTGTGAAAAACAGAATAGGATGATGTAATATTAGAAGTAATTTCTCACAAGAATCCTGTGCTGAATTAGAGCAACTTTCCAGCGATATGCCATTTCCTTCCTGTGCCACTCCACACTCCCTGAAAATATATAAAACGGAATGGGTTTTACAGTACATGGAGTCATGTTAATGTCAGTTACTCTCTAGGCTTTATGATTCCTTAAGGACACACCACAAAAAAAAAAAATCTTATTCCACAAATGAATTTCGTTTTTGTACTGCAGAAAAACCTTATGCTGGTAAGATATGGTCAATGAGTACACTGGAACAACTGTCTGCAGCTCACCCTGCACTGAAATACCTTTCAGAAGCATTACTCTTTTAGGAATAACAGTAAAACCTTTTTTTTTTTTTATTTTTCTTTAAGAGTCAGTGAGACTCAAAATTCAGCTACATTTCTGGGGCAGAAAAGCCCATGCTCCAGCAGTTAATCTTAGAGCAACCAAATTTACAAGTACATGTCATAAAATTTTGGCCTAATTTAAAACAATTGGATAACATTGCCCTTAGAAACCTCTTTTTCAAGTCAAAACCTAGGAAAACACTAGAATTGCATTCCACAGACAGTGTTTCAGGAAGCAATCTGCAAGCAACTCCAAAATAAGGAGTAAGTTTTCCTTACTTATATCTAAAAAGCAAAAAAACTGTGAACGTATCCACAAAACACCTAGGAATAGCTGGCAGAAAACGAACTTTGAAAAATAGATCTAAGGTCCAAATTCAACATTTTAGTATTTTTGTGTACCAATTTGGACTACAGAGACTTTAAGTATCAGTACCTTCACAGGATGGGAATTACAGCTGCCTGCCGCACTCTCCTTCCCAGCAGCATCAGCCAAAGCTCACATTTCCAGTCTGTGATATCTGGTAAAAAATTGAATGGAAGGCCATGTCACTGCTCTGCAGATTTCTGAAACTAGAAGTATCTGCTTTTTTTGCCTATGTAATGACTACAAGATCTCATATGCTGTCTCTTTTCTAACAAGAATATCTGATTTGCAGCAGTTGTCTCAAATCTAAAAGAGCTAAGGTCTTCAGGAATGTATGCACTTATATGTTCTGCAACTCATTTTGAAAACTAGTGAATACCAGAAAAACTCTATTGCTGTCTTCAGTTGTTAGGAAAAAACATGTCACCTTAGTTTTTAAGCAGTATACCTATAATATTACTGCTGCAAAGAAAAGGACAATTTTTAATGCCCTGTGCATTCTTGCACTGGATGAATGCCACCAAAGGCATTTCATTTGTTCATCTTATTAATTGTTCATCCACTGAACAAATTATGTAGAAGATTTATATCAAAGTAAATGAAGAGAAATTAAAACAAGTTTAGACAGAGCTGCCATGGGGGGATTTCAAGGTAAAATTAATTCCGCAGTGGAAGATGATCCTTTAATAACAGAAGTTGTCCAAAATATCCCTGAAAAAACTGGGAAATAGAAATAGAATTGTACCTTTGATCTTGAATCTTATGCAACAATTAAACACTATTCTTTAGACTTATTCTAAAGAATATTTATACAACAAAGCTTATAGGGTTTATGTGCTTTGGAACCATAGACTTGGTTCAAGGACTTTTGATTTTAGTTTATTTTTGCAATCCATAAGCACAAAAAAAATTAGTTGTTAAACAATTTTAATACAATTTTTCAGAAAAGCAAAATACAGATATTTTACTGTTACAAAGTTAAGTTTTTTGGTTAATGAAGAAATATTATTAACCAAAGAAATAGTATTATATTGGTTACTGTATAGACAATCAAACCTTTAAGAGGAATAATACAAGAGCTGTAGAATGCAACAAAAAAGAATTTTCTTAATACTAGTTATGTTCCAACTAGATTAATGAATGAAAGCAAGGCTGTATTTTAGAGAAGAAACAAATCCAAATAGTCCTCATTAAAGCAACCCAAGAATCAAAAAACAGAAAATAATCACATTCAAAAGTGACAAACTTTTTACACATATATATGTATATGTTCTGGTTCTGCAAATCTTTTCAAATATGCAATCAGTAACTTCATTAGATGCATCTTCAAACTTAAAAACATTGCACAAGATGGAAACTGTTCAAGTGGTAAATAAAAAAAAAAGTAAAAAAATACAAAAGCAAAAAGCTACTGCTGTAACTGCAATACAATTTGAGCTAGTAATGAGACAAGAAAAATATTCAGAAAAATCATAATTTGTGCATCGAGAAAACAGATAAAATGTGTGGCTATATCTATTTTTTTCTATCAAAGCATGTAGCTAAAGTGAAAACATGTAGATTGCTGCGTTTAAAGGAACAGATCAATTTCTAAGGCTGGCAATTTCTTCACTTCCAGAGGCAGTTTGGTTTGGTGTAAGGGTATATATTATATATGTATTTAGGGTATATAATAATAGTTTAGTATTGCTACCAGTGCCGTCTCTATATTCAGCAAAACAAAAAAATTTAAAAATAATTACTATGCTCACAACTTCCATATATTTCTTCACCTTTTACCTCAGGTCTTCTGTAAACCCAATATATAGTAATCAAGCTTAATGCAGAAATTCTCAATAGTCTCACTTCCTCAGCAGAAAATTTAAAATATATTCCTAATATTTAAAATTCAGATTTATTTTTAATTTAAAATGACTTGATGGAGTTGATTGAGATGGATATCTATGGCACACTGACTATCCAGTGTCCAATATTTTACTAAATGCATGAAATTGATGTACTATGTCAAAAATGGTTACTCATTATAAAGATAATACAATTGCTTTGAAGAAAATATTAAAAAAAAATAACTTGTTTCAGACCCCATTTAATATAGTAGTTTTGGAGAAATTCAATGACAAAATAGTCAGGAAAGATAACAGTGTTTGGGGTTGCAACAATCTTCTCACATATTTTCTTCAATACTAAAATCTATATAAATTTGAGGAAAAAGTACCAAGGAATTAAAATCTTTCAGTGCATGGAAAATATACATTTTAACAAATATGCACTAATGTATTACAGCTATTTCATTTTGCAGAGAGGAATTAAAACATTTGGGTACTCATTCATTCATTTATTCCCAGTAAAATTAATATGATCTAACAGGTAACAGGAAAAATATTTCTTCTACACACAGCTACATAGAGAATTCCCTTCTAAGTGTTGTCAGGTTATATATCCATTCCATCATTTTACAGAGACTGGTGGCCCTATTTTTGGCAAAAAATTGAAAATAATCTTTCTTATATCTTAAAAAATACATAGGAAAAAAGATACATATACATAATCAGAATTATTATATACTCTAACAATTTTGGTAGAGTCTCATATTTCCCACTGTTCTAAAAAGGAGTGGATGTGTTTTTTTCTTTGATTATATTGCCTGTATTTTACCATATACTTTCACAGTAGGAAATAATGCTTTGTAATATATCACAGCACATATCAAATCTGAAAATATTTAAAAGAGATGATTTGCTTTGATTTAATTTTTTATGTACTAAGCATAGTTTTGCAGACGTGAACATATCTTTATCTTTTTAATTGGCATCAGATATTTGGAAATACATGACTGCTTATTTCTTTGTAAATATTTATCAACAATGGACCAAAAAATTGGAAGAATGGAAGAAATAATGCAGTCTAGAGTCCTATTTATTATTTTGCTCCTAAAATTTTCATTCTAAGACAGACACTAGTGTTGTTTGTACTCCAATATGTGGTATTTCAGTGCAGTGGAGGGCAAGGTGCTTTTAAACATTAAAAAAAGATTTTTAACAAAATAATCAACAGAAATTCAAAATTTTAAGCCACCTTCACAGCAGCATACTTAAAGCCTCTACAAAGGGTCCATATCTACAATGTAATGTGAGTTGTTGGAGGGTTTGTTTGTTTGTTTAATTCTAAAATTCCCACTAAGAATCTGTTTCACCTGGAAAAATTAACATAAGACAGGAGACATGAGCATAAATTGTTCATAGGTCATGAAGAACAGAAGGAAGAATCAGACCAAGAGCTCAAAATGAAGAAAGTAACAGGAGGCTGTGTGTAACTGCTATTCTGTTAGAACTGTGCTCAATGAGCTTTCTCAAACGCACAAACTTAGGTTAATCAACCTATCAAAACAGAACTGACAGCCTATACATTGGTATTCCTGAAGACATATTTCAGATGAATTTCTCAACAACAGTACTGCATTAACAACTTTGTGTCCAAGGCATTGTCCCCAAGAGTAAGACTGATAAACTGAAATTTAGTAAATAGAATTCAAATATTCGGTCAGGCAGTAGTGGCAGTTCAAGTGCCTTCACTTTTTTTTTTTTTTTTAAAGGAAGTACAGTTAAATATAAGAGAAAAATATATTTCAAACTTTTTTTTTAATCATGCTGATTTTCTTCCTATGTTTGCTTTATACTTCAGTAAAGAACAGTTGTGCACTATTTCCCATTTCTCAACTAATAAAAGAGAAACAGAAGAAAACAATTTATAGAAAGCAAGGTCTACATATACTACAAATCATTTAGTATAATGGCTTTTACATAAGTGAATAGAAAAGGAGAAAAACTATTGTGGATTTATTTGCAGCACATAAATTCTTCAAAACTAAAATGCAACCAAACAGAAAATGCTTCACTCTCTGAATAGTCACCCAAAATTCTATAGATGCAAGTGTGAAAATACTGCAAAGGAACTCCTACTTCTATATATATAAACAAGAACATACGGGTGCAATTTCACATGTTTTTGGAAGGGCAGCTCAGTGAACCTTTTAAACTAAATTGTCTAGGTTAGACAATTAAGTTTAATTACAAAATTAAATTGCCTAAACTGTACAATTAACTAAAACTAAATTAAATAATTTAGTTATCATCTCTAGCTAAAAGTAGAAACTCCTACAGTAGAAAGGAGTCTTCAAATATCTGCTCAGTGTTTTGAAAGCAAAATGTTCCACGAGAAAGAACTACCCTATTCTTCCAACACCCAAGACGCATAACTAGTATGTTCATTTGCAATATACCTTAGAAAACAAAACCTATGACTTGACAATACTTTATTTAAAAGGCAGTTTTATTTTGCCACACAGTATAACAAGACATCTTAATTAAGACATGGCATGTTGCAAAACTAGATTTATAACAGTATTGCAAAATTATGTTCTTAAAGATATATTCATAGCAATTTTCCTTGTGTTATTACACTGCATTGTAGCCTTCTGTATTGAGTTGGAAAGACTAGTGATTATATATTTCTGAGCCCGTTATCACTACAGTGTATACTGAAGCTCTGGAGGAAAGCAAACACTAACACTCTTATTTGCCTTCACAATAATGCATTCCAAATACTGGCAAATGAAACATTCAGCTGGAGACTGAAACTAAAACAAAAGTTGTTCTTATCTTCTATTGCAACACACCAGTCATACAATTTGGGACCCATGTACAACATCCACTTCTTGTTATTAATTTGGACAGTCAAGGGAAAGCTCAACTACCAAACAACCATTTGGTTATTTGAAACTGGATGCTCCTACAGCCTAGAAGATGCCATTTCTGCCTATATTTAAGGGCATTGTCAATGTAGAATGGGAAAATGTAGAATACCTTTAACCATTAACAACACTTAATTGTCAAGAAAAGCATGGAATTCTTTATGTCTTGAGGCTACAAAGTGTGAGTAATTGCAAAGAATGACTCATAGATGGGCTGCTAAGTGTATCAGCCAATGATTATATTTAAGATAATTATGATCGTTTTACATAGGCTCTTAAAGGAAAGTAGATTTGATAATTAAATACTGTATTACAGCCCTCTGAAGGACAACTTTGTCAATATTAGTTAATTCAGGAAATAAAAACATAGCATTTTGAATGAGCCTTTTCATTTGTGAGCAGTTATAACTTCTGACTTTGAAAACAAGTTTTTTTTAAAACTTTAGGAAAAAATATATGTGTAAAACAGATTGTTTTTTTCAACACTGAACTAATTTTTGAGGCAAGAAGAAAACCAAATTTTAATCACACAAGATTTTGAAGGTACAAATATGGTATTAATTGACATACTTCTGATGTATAAAAGCCACAACGGTGTTTCAAGACACCTTTATTACATACTAGAGAGACATAATCAAAATTGGCTTTTTATTTAACATAAACTGGTTTGTGAAGCCTGAAATCATGCCTGAAATCTTCCCTTGTTATGTAATAAGTAACATATGCACAATTAGAAACATGAATGCATACTGCAGATAAGCTTTTATCAAGTCTACTGATAGTTCAATAGAAAAACAGTATTCTTATGAAAAAAACATTGGAATATCTCTTATTTAGATTGTTCTGAAGACACTCAGAAGTTAATTGTACTGTGAAAATTTGGCTAAATATTATTATTACCTGGCCATCTAGTGTTACTGCTCACCCAGTGCTTCAAACTGTGAAATATAAATGCAGTAGCTCTTCCAAAACAAGAAAACAAAATAATTTCATTCTCTTAAGATAATGAAACTTAATTAGAGAAAAGGCATCCTATGCTATATAGAAGCCATCACTAGTTTTAACAAACTAAATGCAAACTTGTGGTGCAAGTGACACATCCATGGACACCCTAGCTGGAAGGACAAGAGCATTTACACTTGGGAAGCTTTAAAAGCAAATACAATAAAAGGATTCTTGCTATGACTTAGTAAGGTCACACTGCAAACTAACTCATAGCATTTCACACACTTAAAACCATCGTACTTGTTACTGCAATTCACTAAATCTAAATACCAATAGATTCTTTACTATGAAATGCAGAAGTCTATCTTTTCACAAATGTTACCGGTAAGCATATGTACCCTGATGACACAAGTCTTCACACCATATAAAGAGCCAAATTTAAGGTCACAGGCCTAGCATCCAAGCTTTTTGAACTGATTTTAAGCTCCTTATCTCTCTAGTAATATTTTTTCCTCACAAGTGTCAAACAGCAGACAAAATAGAGCTTTCTGAAAGAAAGCCAGACATAATTTACTCTTCCTAAATACACATCACAGACTCAAAACAAAAATAAAATAGATTTGAGTTGTATAGTAATATCTGGATGGAAATAAGTGCAGGAAAGCTTAGTTTTGTTGATTTGCTTTCTTTTCCTTCTGGAAATTAAGCAAAAGACCCACAACAACTCAACAGAGAAGAGCTGTAAGTCTTGTCACTAGTTCAGATAGCAACAAACAAAAAGCAAATGGCAAAAGTAACAATATTTTACTTTTTAAAAACCTAAGATAGTTCACTTTATAACAATGATCCTACATTACCTCTGCAGTAACTCCTGAAGCAGAAGGTATTTAGGCTATCAAGTGGTAATTTCAGCCTTGCTTTTACATAAGATTAAATTACTACAGCAAGATCCAATAAAACAGTAACAACCAGTGGCTAAAGAGTAAAGGTATTCTAGTTCATACATGACAATTCAGAGAGAATGAATCAAGTGCAACTCTCATGGTTTATTCCAGAAAAACCCAGATAAAATTTTAAAATTACGTGACAGAAATCCCGTCTATTCTTGTTTCCTTTATCTGACTACCACTTCCATGTTAAATTGCTGTGATTAAGACAAGGTTGTTTCAACTCACATCTTCATTTCTGCAGATAGCAGAGCCAGACGTTGAAGTAATTTAGCTGAAAAATGTGTGATGATTCAAACATCTAAACTAAGCATTTTCCCTGGAAGGCCAAAGGTAGAAAGGCAAGACAGAATGATATACCTAGATAAAAAGCTAACATTCAACTTATCAGGTAACTTTCAAAAAAATGAGAAATAACATGTTTATTATTAAAATGCATTCTTAACATGGCTTTACTACACTAGCTAATCACAGAGCTTCTAAACAAAGGCTATTAGCATATTGTTATAAAGTCAAAATACATTCTCGGTAATTTTCACTGGCCAAGGTAAGGGGAAATATAACTTCAACATGTCAAAGTTTTAACTGATGAAAGCACAGAGTCAGTGAAAGAAGGTAGGACACTTTCCTCCCCCTGTCACCACTCCAGAACACCAAATTAGCATAAACTTCTTACCAGTGAAACATATGGAACATTTCTAACATTATAATTTTAATCTCAGGTACAATTAATGAAAATTGGATTCATTACTCAGAGACCACATACCAAATATTTTGGTGTTGTTTCTCTCAATTACAGAAACGCAATAATAATGCCACAGTGGGCTCACAAGTTAAACTTTTGACTTTGCTGAATTTATTTATTTCTGTAGAATTTATCACTACAGTTGCACTGATTTTGTCTCCTGTTGCTTATCAAGTGACGATGACTTTTAACAACCATCATAAATAGAAAGCGGATGTAAGTAATTGCCAAGCTCTCAATAACTACAGGCCACAGCCTTCTTCATGATATGCTATGGAATCAATAGAAAACAAATACCATAGCAATCATACAATGATGATTTTAAAGTGAGCTACTGAGCCACACAGTATCATAAAAATAATGAATCAAGGTAAGAACACAGCCAAATGAAAGTGGCCAGTACTGTGGGGGACAACATAAAGAGATTTTTCAAATATAGTAACAGCAAAAGGCAGTGCAGAAGTGACATTGGCCCATTACAGGATGGGGATGGTCACCTCACAAACAGGGACAGACAAAATGCAGAGTGTTTAATGCTTTCTTTGCCTTCATGGCTGTGAGAATGACAGCCTCCCAGTCAACCCTGAACTTGTCCAGGATTTGCTGTTCCAGCTGGATCCCTGTAAGTCTAAATGGCTTGATGGGATTCATCCAATACTCAAAAAGCTGGTTTATGTCATTGTGAGGCCTCTTTCAATGACTTTTGAACAATCTTGCAAATCTGGAGAGGTCTCAGTTGACTGGAAGCTGGAAAACATTGTCCAAGTTTTCAAAAAGGGCAAGAAAGGATGACCCTGAAAACTGCAGGCCTATCAGTCCCACTTCACTGACTGCTAAAATTATGAAGATTATTCTGGGAGATACTGCAAAGCACCTGAAGGACAATGCAGTCATCAGTCACATCCACAATGGCTTCACGAGGGGAAAAGTCCTGCTTGCTAAATACAGTTTCCTTTCATGACAAAGGAATCCATCAGGTGTATCAAGGGAGCACAGGTGATGGAATCATTTTAGATTTCAGTACAGGTCTCTAACAACATCATTCCAGACAGAATGTCCAGCCCACAGCAAAATAAACACGCCGTATGATGGGGGAAGCAATTGGGTCACAGAGGGTAATAGTGAATGCTGTGATATCAGAATGGTGACCTGTCACTAGTGGGATTCCACAGGGCTCATCTTAGGCCCAGTGTCCTTCAACATCTTTGTAAACAACTTGGATGCAGGACTCAAAGGTATACAAGTTTGTTTGCTGATGATACTAAATTGAGAGAAGACTGTTGGTTCTCTCAAAGGCAAGGAGGTCCTGCAGAGATATCTCAACAAAGCGGAGGGCTGCACAATCACCAACCACATGAAGCTGAACAAGACAAGTGCTGGATTCTGCATCTGGGATGGGGCAACCCTGGATGTTCATACAGCCTGGAGAATGAGATGCTTGAAAACAGTGTCATGAAAAGGGACCTGGGGGTCCTCATTGAGGAAAGTTGAATATGAGTCAGCAGTGCCCTGGCAGCCAGGAGAGCCAACCTTGTCTTGGGGGCATCAGGCAAAGCCTGATCGAGTAAGGGGATTGTACCACTGTGCTCTGCACTGAGGCAGCCTCATCTTGAATATTGTGTGCAGTTTTGGGCCCTACAGTATAAGAAAGATTATAAGCTATTAGAGAGCATTCAAGGGAGGGAAATGAAGATGGTGAAGGGCCTTGAAAGGAAGCCATATGAGGGGTGTCTGAGGTCACTTGGTCTGTTCAGCCTGAAGGAGAGTGAGGGGAGACCTCACGGCAGCTAAAATTTTCTTGTTAGGGGAAGCGGAGGGCCAGGCACTGATCTCTTCTCTGTGATGACCAGTGTCGGGGGAGGTTTAGGTTGGATATTAGAAAAAGATTCTTCACCTAGAGGGTGGTTGGACACTGGAACAGGCTCCCCAGGGAAGCGGTCACAAGCACCAAGACTGACAGAGAGCTCAAGAACTGTTTGGACAATACTCTCAGGCACATGGTGTGATACTTGAGGTTGTCCTGTGCAGGGGCAGAAGTTGGACTTCAGTGATCCCTGGGGGTCTCCTTCCAACTCAGGATACTCTATGATTCTAAAGTCTTCCAAAACAGAGGCTTCTGGTAAGTTTTATTATGTCCAGGCAGCCTTAATAGCAACAGAGATTTATTTAAAATTTCTACATTGGAGTATCTGAAATGACAAATTATTGTCTTTAAATACTTCAATCTCTTGTTTGTTGCTACAATTCAGAAAGTTCTTAAGGAACATTAAAGAATCCACACAGAAAATACAGATTGGTTCAGAAGAACAGACAGAGGAGTGGCAGTGTACAGGGAGGCAACTAAAGACACCTACTCCACAAAATTATCATTGTTGTATCTTCCTCTTCCCTAGAGATATGTAGAAACTTTATTGCACAGGTCTTCTATACCTGTTCTCCCTCTTCTACAGAACAGCAGTTCTACTGCTATTATGTGACCTCAGCTATAGGAATATTTCATCACTCCCTTTACACTTACATGATTGAAAGAAAATGTAGAAAATCTAATAAAGCAGTAGGATGTTATAAAAAATAGGGTAATAAAACAATAATATTTTCAGAATTACTTTTGTATTTAAGTCTCTGCCTCTAAAGGAAATAAATGTTTTGGGTTTCTTTTTCCTTTTTAATCAGTCCAACAACTTCTGAAAGTCTCCAGTGGGACTCAATAGCAAGTTTCTTCAAGTGGTTTTAGACCTTTAGTCCATTCACTTTATAAATAAGCATACAGCATATACTCTTGAGGATTAAAACTTTTAACTCAAATTTTGAAGTGACCTGAGACTATGCAGACAGTAAGAGGCCTTTACATCATTTAATCGGTGGACTGGATCGGTTACAATTTATTCAGCAGAATAAATACTATTCAAAGTATGTTTTTTCTACACGTTTTTAATTAAAATGTTCCTTGAATTTTATGATTTGTCCTGCAATATCTTGCTTTTTGTAAGTTATTTTTCAGAATGGAAACTGATACAATAGTCGTGTCCTCACTGCCAAGTAAAATTATCTGTTACCTTGAAAGCATAAACCAGTATCTTATTTGGTTTTGTAATTACTGAAGACTACCTTTAGAAGCATATATAAAGAGGACTACAAGTCAGTTAATGGGGATCAAAATTACACATGCATAAAAAACACTAACATATGCTTTTGTAAACAAGTGCCTAAAAACTCACATCATTTACTAAAAGTATAAAGCAAATGTATAAGAAATTACCATCTGAGAATTTAAAGATTCACCATCTCTTCCTATGCGTATAATTTTAAAAAGGAAAATACAGTATAGCTATTACTTTCATATTGGACTTTAGCATTGTTAAATACATGAATACATGTTACTGTCTTTAATTTTGAAAAAATATTTAAATATTTGAGAAAAAATTAATAGAAGTTCATAAAATGAGCCATTTAAGCAGTAAATGTTTACATATGAAACAAAAGATATGAACATATCTGATCAATATAATAAATCTAGCTCTAAATCTAAACTGCATCCCATCCTGTGCATGCATCCTTGTGTATATGAAAGAGAATGTAAGACAGTACATGCATCTGCATCTAAGAGGGAGACTATAGAGGGCTGCTTACTGGAAAAAGCTGGGTAACTGTGAAGGAAAAGGTGTATTATCAATCACTATTGAAAGTGCAAAATTTTAAACACTGCATGCTTTCACTTCAAACTACAAAAGTATATTATTATTAATGTCCTCTGTGAAACCAAACCAAAAATACCAACAAATGCATGATAATAATTTCTCACTGACTTTGTATAAGCATTTTTCCCCATGCTGCTTATACAGAAAACATTTAATTAATATGGGAGCTAAAGAGATGAGCCTAATAACACTGCACAAATTAAAAATCAAACTCAGAAATAAAAACAAATTAATTAGGTCCAAGATACCATTCAAATGAGTTTTCATATATATTTGATATCTTCTGATTTGCAACTTATTTCTTGAAGTAATCAGGAAAATACCAAGATCCTCTATACTGTATTTCTTCCATAAAATCAGGCTCTCTAATATGCCACTCTCTCACTTCATGAGATCAAGATTTTGAACACTGGTGTGGGGGAAAGTATGAAGGGAGAGACTATTGTTCTTATTCCTGTGTATTTGCACATGCAAGTAATTGTCTCAAAAGCCCCCCAATATTAATTAGTTTATGTATAGTTTTTTGGTTTGGGGTTTTTAGTGCATTTGTTTCAATATCTTTTTATGTCACTTGCAAAAAAATTACCATTATTGCCTGGTAAAATCCCAAAGCATCAACATTAAAGCTGCCATTGCTTTATTAATGTTGCAGTCCATGCTCTGTGCAGGGTAATAATTCAGTGACATAAACAGAAGACTCTAGATCCTCCTGAAAGGACATGACAGGTTTTCCTTAGTCAAACAAGAATGGATTATAAATTCAGTTGTGCAAAATCAGTTATCTCAATGGAAACAAAACTGGTAGGTAAAAAGGGAGAAAATTTTAATTGAATGAACCTTACAAAATAAGGGGAGTTATGTAGTAATTAAAAATGGCAAGGTATTTTAAATGGCCCTTATCTGTGCTAAGTATTTAAATTAATACTAAATGCATAAAATAAAAAATAACTTCATTTTTTTTCAATGTCAGGCCATTATTTGTACAGAAACATACATTAATTGCCTTAAGCAAACAGCTTTTTTCGAAGGGGGATATGTTAGTTAACTACTTTTTCAATCTTGAGTCTTCATGTTCCCATACTAGCATTCAAATATTAAAAATGTGTGCAACTGATGCAAGTACAATAGCAAAAGAAAATTCTCAGTGCCTGAAATGCTACTAATTTTAACTCCTTCTTAGAAGTGCCTTAGAAATTATTCTCTAATCTTGGGATCTGATGAATAGTTTACAAAAATGAGCTAAAAAAAGCCAATGTTAAAAGGCAGGGTTGCCAGTTCTTTCATGGTCCCGGAAAACGTAGAGGAAGTTGGCAGGATCAGCTCAGCTCCACTGTGCTCCTGAAAAATATAAAATACCAGTGTCCACTGGATCATTGGGTGCTTAGCACTCTAGTACTGTTTCTGAAAAAGATTTTGCTGATCACCATAATAGTGGTTTAAATATGGATTAAACCAGATTTGTCAGTAGGCATGATCTTCTGGTTTTAATGTTTCATTCCCTAAATACATATTAATGATAAGAGTGTTTTTCATGACGACAAAAGTATTAGGACCTTACCTCTGGGTATTTTTACTTAAATAGAAATATTAAGAAGAGCTGAAATTAATTAAAAAAAAATCTGAAGACTATATACACCTGTTTTATTCTATTTTTATCTATTGAAATTACATTTTAAATGTTAATCTCACATAAACACTAGCAACCTCTAATTGAAACTAAGGTTAAGAGCCTCCAACAAGCTCATAAAACCTCTCCCCTCCCAATGTAACCTCCTGGACAAGCTGGATTACAACAGGAAACCTAGATGAAACTGTGTCAGTGTTCTGCAAGTCAAAGATTTTGCCAAAGAAATTTGGCTTGGAAAAAGGACTTCACAATAAAAACATAAAATCAAATAAAAATATAAACATATAATTCTAAGCAGTAAAGTCAGAATACTTATTCTGTACCTGCTCAGCTACTGACATCAAAGCAACAAAAGTGCTTCTGTATCCAGAAGTACAAAGATTCAATTTGTTACTTAATAGCAGTTTTCTAAGGAAGTCCATCAGTATTTCATTTACTCAAAACTCACCAAATTCTGTTTTTACCTTAAAAGAATTTACAGAATTGAACAGATTTTTAAAGCTGTATTTAAAATCTGTAAAAATAGATACATATTTTGCTATATAATGCATATACATATAATGTTATACCAAGTACAAATACAAATTTAAAACCTGAACCACAGTGTTGTCCCTCATCAACAGTGCAAAAGCAGGTAGATATACAAAAGGAATGTGCTAATTCAACTTTTTTCATCATAGTTCACCAATACAGATACTACAATGCCATGAATTTCTCAGCATGCAAAATGACTTCCAGAACTTGTATCTTCTTTCTGCACTTCCTTTTACAATACCTGCCATGGTAATGCCAAAAGGTAAATAACAAAAATGTAAGTTATAAGGCTGCAAAACTAATTCACAATACACTGTGCAACTTCCTATTTACCAACTCAGAATGGATGCTTCAGTAGTGTAAAAGGTTCCACTGCTTATAAGAGCTTCTAAGATTTGTGAAAGGCTTTCAACTTTGAAACAAAAAAGAGCACAACTTCCAGGTCCTCAAGATAACATAGAAAAGGACTAACCATAAGCCAAAGGATTTAAGAATGAGATCATCTTACATTTTAATTCTGTTTGGTATGTAAAGCAATTGAGTTCCATTTTTCAACTTGCATCAAACTGGGTGAAATCTTCACCAGCACTACAGTAATAACTAACATGTCAGAAGGGCTACACAGTTCTACCCTATAAAAAAGTCATGTCACAGTTTAACAGCTTGAGTGGTGTTAAAGTAAGTACAAATAACCCTAAAAATGCTCTTCTGCAATTATAACTTCTTGGAGGGAAAAAATTAAATGCAACAAACATTTCAACTGAGCAAAGAGTGAGTTTTAAACCAAAGACAGAAAATCTCATAACATGGAGGCTAATTATTAGGGTCCTCAAACTTACTCAGCCCACACAGCCTTTACTTTTAGGCATTAATAGAAATCTGGCTAAAACCTGCATGAATTATTGTCCCAAACTATTTCCAACCACTATTAAAGAGCTCTAGGTCATTCCCTGAGTGTCTGTGACCTGAGTATCGCAGTCCTGGCCAACTGGCTGTAGGTGGCTCTGCTGGAACCTGGGGGAATGACTTTAAGAAGCCCCTCCCAACCTCAATTACCCTGTGAAATAAAAACTTAATACATATTTTTCAGTTTTGCACTTTCATTTTAATTTAGCTTGGTGAGGAGGTCAAAAAAGAATACAAAAGAATATTCACTTAGGAGTACATAGAACTTAAGCTAACTTAAATTGGAAGAGAATAAGCAACAAAGTGGTGAAGTAAACCTGGAAACTGTTACATAAACAAATGCACTATTTTTTAATTTACATTAAAAATGCACTATCAAAACTAACTAAAACATGTTGTCTTCAATTTACCATGTATTAGAGTGAAAGTCACACCTCTAAATATCAGTTCAGAATATTACCTCATCCTTATCTCTGGGGATTTTTAAAAAATGAAAAATGAAGTGACATTGCTATCTTTCACAGACATTTTTACCTGGCATAAGTGAAGGAAAAAGGTATCTCAATATAGTCAAGGAATAAAGAATCTTACTTTAAAAATAAAAGTTGTGTAATTAATTTTGATAGCAATCCAAAATTAAAAAAAACTCCCACAGCTTTGCCAAAGAACAAGAGGTATTTTTCATGATTTAGCGCAGCTTCTTCATCATATAGTGTCCAAACAAATATTTTAATTCTAGATATTACAGAAAATAGTATCTCTTCCCATTCTTTCCTCTGCTAATCAAACTTAGGTTTTCATACAGAAACGTTCATTTTGTTGGAACTCACATATCATGATATATATCACATTGTTTTAAGATAAATGACTGCTTTTCTACTTTTATATACAAATGAGCCAGTTCACCACCAAATATATGGTAACTCACCTATGAAAGGTGTTTTTTTAAGAAAGGTAAGAAAGTCAGACTTCTCTAGAAAGTCAGGACATGCTGAAACATTGATATTCTACTACCGATTATTTTTAGAATAAGTTTTATCTCCCATTATGTTTTGTTTTGTTTTAAGAAAGCAGAACAATTATGAAAAACTTATCAGCACAATCTTTATATGGCACCATCACTTGCAACATATTTTATAATTTTTGCATCTAAGACCCAAAGATGCTACGACTGTAAATGAATAGTGAGACACACTCAAGAGAAACTGTACTGAAGAGTGTCAAAAAGAACAGAAAGATTTTAGTACTGCAAAAAGATTACACAGGAGTAGTCCAGAATACTTCCTTATGGATTACAATTCACAAGGTTGAAAACTTTTCAACTATTCATTGCTGACCTCCTTCATATGATGAAGTATTTACATACAGTACATCCATATTCAGCTATTTGGCAGATATGATAGTAAGCAAGATTATTCACAAGTCTGATAGGAAAGAATGAGGCAAAGAATAACATCCAAGTATGACCACATCTCTGAAATTGTCCAAGGCCTTTTTTTCTTTCTAAATGGATTTCTATTTCAGGTGCTTAGCAATGAAATTGCTCTTGATAACTTTTTTAACACCTGTAACAATTACCCATGGTTTTCAAACAATTCACTTTCTGGTCCTACTTCCTGAAAAATTGTTTGCACCAGATATACCAGACACACATAAATGCAACCACCATGGCTACACTAAGGATATTGCATACTTTACTGTCCCGTACAACAAAACAGACGGACTTCCCACAAAACACACCCAATACTATTTCTTTCATGGAGCACACAATGCCACAGATATAAAAGACATATGTGAAAGAGGGAGCTTGAGCAAGTTTGTCAGTGTCCATAGAGGACACTTAATATTTATCAGAAAGTGTCTCAAGAACTCTGTTCTTTTCCATTACTTTCAATCATATATAACTTTCAAGTATTTTTAAAACTAAAGTCATGATGATGAAGTATATGTCAAGTCTGCCTTTGCCAAGGAGTTAAACACTTTAACAAAGAGATAAACCATCATGAAGCACCAAGAACCAAAATGCAACTGGTTCAGATCATCTCTAATATGACCACAAAGTATGAGAAACAGTAATGAGAAAAGGATTCTTGCAAAAACACTACTGAATCCAGAAGTGCATCTTTGGCTGTAGGACTAGAAATAGTCAATACTCCACCTATTTTACCTGGAAAATTGCTCTGCTGACTTAGTTCACTCAAACCAGAATGGCAGCCCAAGAGGCAAACACACCAAACCCCTAGTTTAAACTTCTAGTGACCAAAACTTTGTATTTATGATCTAATAATGTTGGTTGTAGCCTTGGTAATAGGCAGTGGTAAAAAAGACAAGAATCTTTCTGCCGTTTTTCTCTAAGATTCTGCGTAATAATTTAAACTTGCATTTTCAAATCTCTGCTGAGATTCAAGTTTTGCAAAAAGCCCAGAAAATAAAAAGCATTAAATAGAAAGTAAATTAGTTTAACTCAAGACTTATGCTCTGAATCCGTCTTGTCCAAAATGAGTGCCAGACTACAAAGATTCCGCTGTTTTCTCCAATTAGTGAAATGTAAATTATATACTTGAAAAGTTGATCTCAAAAAATGCAACAGGTCAAGCAAACCTTTTTTGATTACTATGTAGAATAGAATTTGGGGTTTTTCTGAAGGCAAAAGATCAAATGGTAAAAGGGCCGAAGTCAGATGCCCAAACTGGACTATGACAAATCCTTAAAATTAAGGAGGGCATCAAATTGTGTCTTACAAAGAGGTAGGTCTTATGTTAAAGAAATACCTGAAGAGTGTCAAGAGCTTCTCCACTTAACACTGTTTTCTCTGGAACAGCAATTGGTTGACTTTGTGTTATACAGACCTGCCATACATATAAAACAACTGGGGGTGGGAGATTAGGGTTATTAATAAAAGAAAAAGATTATATGCCTCCCAGAAATTCCCCATATCCTCAAAATACTTTAAACTGTCTGTTCTCATTGACACACCAATGTAGAATTCTGGAGGAAAAAGGTGCCATAGGGTTAGCTCTTCTGTGACTGAAAACACCGATGATGCTTTTTTGTCCTGCTGGAACATTATACAGTGCTTGACTACCACAAACACTTTGAAAAAAAAACCCACCAAAACTAAAAACAACAAAAACACCAAACCACTTCCACTATAAATGTAAATAACATAATTTTAGGATAATTCCTTACATATTCATTATAATTCAGGGCTTGCTGAGCCTAAAACCAAATTACTGTGTGAGTTTAGCCTTCTCTTCTCTGCATTAATGAAAATGCAAGGAGGGAGGCCAAGCTACCTAAGATGAAGACATCTTATGCACTTTTTTTCCAATATATAAAGGTGATTAAATTCACATGTTTCTAAACATTAAAAGACAAATACATATAGATGAAATAAAAGTGCAAAAAGTTACTGTTGATAATTTTTAGTAAATTTTTAAAATACTTTTAAATACTTTCTGATTATGCTTAGAATTATTAATTGGTATAGAGAAGGTTTGTCTGATAATTAATATTAAAATAGGAACCTAACTTGCAAAAAATCAAAAAAGTAGAATTCTATATTCTGGCCACCTACAAATGAGCTGTTTTCCCAATACTAGTACAATCTAAAAAGTATAACCTGAGAGAAAACAAACAAGAAAATTATTTACCATTACTGACATTTCTAACCTGTAAATTACAAGTAAACATCTTCACAGAGTTGGTATACAGAGTTTGTCATAACATTCAGGTAGAGTAAAAGCTTTACACATACCACTGTGTTCAGAAAATATTTCTACCTAAATTTGATTTGTTCAGTATTTGCTTTTAGAATCTTCAAAATTGAAAGAAAAAACCCAAACAAACAAACCAAATGGCAAAACCTTTCAAAGTTAAAATGAAAGCATTAGATAAGAAAACCTCCTATTTAGGCAGACAGTGATTCTCCTTGTACTTCCCCTGTGTTGCTGACTGTCCTTTGTATGACTCTTGTCTGAAGATGTAACACAGATACAAATCTGTGACCACAATTTAATTACAAATTAATCACTTGACTTCCTACTGAAGACCAATACAGATTATTTTGAATTTACCTTATCCATTCCTGTAAACACTCACTTTTTCATGGTAATATCTAGGTTTCTTTACTTAAGTAAGATACATTTAGACTCCTCTCATACACAAGACCTAAACCCTACAACCTTATTTTCTCATTTTTTAGTCCATTTTAGCAGGTTAGTTTGATGAGATGAAGTCTTATTTTACTACCTCCTCCATTGAATAGAACTTGCAAATGATGCTGTAATTACTTGAATAAAAACTTGTATTTCATGTTTCTCTGTAACTCTTACTCTGCAACAGCAAAAAGGCTCTGAAAATTCCCAAGAATAAGAAGTAGTCAGAACCTCTATCCATTTATCTTCTTTAAACTCTTCAAATTAAAGTAATGCATCTAGAGAAACCTGAGACACTCAGTGATGTACTTGGGTGCCTAAATCAACCATCTATCCAGATATTTCTCAGCTTCATTTAAGGGTTGGACCAGATGCTCATTATAAACAGTCCATTTTCTACCTTCCATGGAACAAATTCCCTCAAAGAAAAGCCAAATGGAACTATGACAAACTCAATCAGGCTTCCCAATGAATATAAACTAAAACTTCAGAATGTTTTCTGAGTTGTACATTTTACAAATAGCTGTATCACTCCCATGCAAGTATACTATTTTCTACCACCAGTGGACATACTCATTTGCCATAATACGAAGTTCCTGAAGCAAGACGGTACATGTCAATCTGCTTAAATCCTAGTCATTAAAAGTTGAGAATATTTTCTAGTAATTGACAGACACCGCTTGACCCTTCTGATGCAAGTGTCTAGCCAATATACTACAACATTAAAGCTGAAGTATTATTGTGTTCTAAGTCATTAATCAGTGTTTACATGATCTCATCATTTGATAGTTGCATTTTTCCTTACCAATATATGAAATTAGCAACATAAGTGCTACATTAGATTACCTTTGTCCACAAGCTGAATTTCCATATTTTACTTTCTGCTGGCTTTACATTACAGTGGGGTACAAATCTGAACAGAAAACTCTATACAAACATGTCAAACTTCATGAATCCTCATTGTTCAGTATGAACATGATCGTCCAAAATAGCTGCAATCCAATCATTAAATTGACTAAAAATGCAGGTCACTAGAACTTCATAAGAGAAGACAGGATGTGTCTACCACAGGGTGACAAATCCATGCATGTTGTATTTAGAAGACACCATCTGAATTATTTAAGGGGTAAGCAACTTACCTGTGTGATGTAACAACAGAGTATGAGGAGTGGTTAATGTTAATAAAAAGTTGGTTTTCAAGTGAGAGGAAGGAAGAGAAATAACAGCTTACCTGAAAAGTGAAAAATATACAAATGCAGAATCAAAGGAAATAACCCTTGTTCAAGTCTAACCAAACAAACTCAAAAATACAAAAGACAAAAAAAGCCCAGCCCAAACCAACATATTTAGCTGCTTCTATATTCCCACTTTTATAACTGCAGCAAACTAAATTACATTGGACTAAGAACTTCAAACTCCATTAAAGCAGGTGAAGTTGCTTTTAAAGCATAAACACCTGTAATTCAGAAAAATGTGCTTTAGTACAGCAGCAGCCATTGAAGAAAAGAAACTATTGCTGATATTAATATGTAGCACTTATACTGATAGTCACTTAAACATCTTTACATTTGAGCCAAATATCTGTTCTAATTACATTAACACAATCACAGAAAAAAATGCAATATCTACATTAAAGATATTTACCTTTCTTTAACTGATTGTTTTTCAAAAACATATTCCAACTCCAACACTCATTCATACAAGTTCATGTACCATACTATACTTCCTTTGTTCTGTACTTCTATTTAATACTTTGCAAATACACTGTATTATCACTTAACTCTAAAATAAGAAGACTGTCTAATACATTTGTTATAGGTTTAGCCAAGTAGGCCATGAAGGTAGGCTTTAAAGTTCATATTAGGCCTGGGGTTGTCGGGTGGCTTGAGCTGGTCTGAGCTAGCTAACACCTGACTTCTTCTAGCCAAGAATATTGTATTCCATACCATACAACATCATCTCAAAGGGTGTAAAATCCAGTGTGTGGGAGTGGCTTGGTCAGTTCTGCCATGGCCAAGGTACAAGCCAGACGTGATCCAGCTTTTGTCTTGGAGCAGGCCTTGCTCCTGTCCCTGCTTCCTCTGCTTGCATTTTGTTTGCATTCAGGGAAGTAGAAACGTTTTTGTTGTTACTCTTTTTGTTTCTTGCTATGTGTCTCTTAGAGTACTTACAGATCTAGTGTAATAGACTTTGCTTTGTATTAAATGGGGAGTGGGAAGTTATTCCTTGTTATATATATATGTAACTTGTGTGTGTGTTATATTGTAGTTTCCTCTTAATTTTCTCTTTTCTGTATAAATACATGTAGTTAGTTTCAGCATAAACCTGGTTTGAAGGTTTTTTCCCTCCCTCCCTCTTCTTTTTTTCCCTTGGCTGGCTGGGGGGAGGAGGAACCCTTTCACCCTGTCCTGGACAGTTGGCGTTTTGCCAGCTCAACCCAGGACAACATTTAATCAGGGGCAGTACTATACACATTACCGTAGCTTTATATCTTCACTTACTTATTTACAAAGGACTGCTGGTTAACCATAAAAAAGTCATACAGACTATTAAAAAAGTAAAAAAATTCAAAACAGAAATTAAAAAAATTAAACATTTACATGATGCTGTACTGCAATGAAGGTTTCTATTAGGGATGTGAAAAGGAGCCAACTTCTAAAGAAAAGGCATTTCATCAAACCTGACCACTTCTGGTTCAAATACACAGGAGCTACAGCAATCACATCCAAAACACAACATAATTTTCTTACAAGTGACTTGAGCACCTTTGATTAGTAGGAGAATACCCAGGACCAGTTTTAACATAATAAAGGAAAAAGCTACTACTGTTTTCCCTACATGCATATCAGTCATGTATCAAAAAGAATTACAATATTTCTCTTGCCTAACTGCTATTTTTCAGTGCAATAATTATCACGAAAACATTAATCTTCTGTCTGCAGAACCAGTTCTCCGTCAGTAAAGCATAAAAACTCCTGATGATTTTTTATGTTCTACAACTTGTAAATGTGGCCAGATCTGTAACATAGTATCAGCACAAAAAAAAAAAAACACCCAGCCCCTCCCCTCTCCCCTCCCCCCCAAAAAAAACCCCAACAAACCCAAACATTTACACAGAACATCACTTTCAATTTTCTTTGATTTCAGGTACTTAATTCAATGAAGATGGTGAGCCAGAAACTTATAGAATGCTGGAGCATGGTTCTCAAAGTTACAACCATCACCATTAGTAGCAACAGCCTGTAGGTTATAAAAGCTGTGGAAAACACCATTTTGCAGGGATATGGATCCCAGCATGATAAGTTCGTAAAATAATCCAAAAGTCAGAAACTCATATTCTTAGTTTCTGAAAAAAAAATACACAAATAAGGTTTCTTTAGCTTTATATGCTACTTTTTGAACTACTAGTGCTTGGGAGTAAGCTTACCAGCAAACCATTAAATAATCACTGCCTATCTTCCAGGCCTGGTGATAGCACATGTTGCTTGATCTGCTGCAAAGTTGAAAAATATGCACAGAACAAGGAATTAAATTGCAAAAAGGTTTCTCTTTAAAAACAGATGTATTCTTCCTACTGAAACAGAGCAAACAAGGAGGAAAGTAACAGTGAAATCATG
>NC_092463.1:28938223-29015723 GCF_047495875.1 Pithys albifrons albifrons | reverse complement strand
GAAGTTGTTTGTAACTGTGAAAAACCTTCTTGGTACTCAGTACTTCCTAGTGTAAGCTTTTTGCAGGACAATTAACCTTAGCATATAGTGCAGCAGCTCTGAAAATAAATACAGTGGAAAACACAGAAGAAAGACATCATGGTTAATGCAAATTAATGTAATCATAGATTCAGAAAAAATAAACTACTCCAGTGCCACAGTTTATTTAGTTTTGTTACTTGACAGTCTTAACCTTTCTTTCTATTCTGGTGATTCACATTTATCATCTTCTTTGTTGTGAAATGATTTTGCCAAAATATATTTATATTATTCCATCTTTTTTTTCCCCATTTTTGATTGATTCCTGAAGAAAAAGGCCCCAAACAAAATCAAGAATGTATCTATTTCACAATTATGATTGCTCAATGCACTATGTGCTTTTTTTTTTTTATTGTGACTGAAGTCTTTCTCCAAGGATCTGTGTGTTACAGACAGATTTTTTTAACCGGAGCAAATTCAAGTGCAGCTTTAGCCTTTCGTACTCAGTCTCCATCGACCTGTCAGATACATCACAGTGATTGACTGCCCTGGCAGATGTGCCGCTATAACAGGTAACTTGATCATCCAGACCCATCTGTCTCTCAGTCCTCTTCAATTCACACTTTCAAAATTATTAGAGATTAGGGAGGGGTCGGATTCTTTGTTGTGATTTTTTTTAATGTAGGATATCTGTACTTCACATAAGGTTACCTTGGTAAATGAATAGTGAGGTACAGTACTTGAGCCATATCCTACTAAGAGGAGCTTCCTAGTATTGTTTAATGTCAGTGTTTCATATCTGGGTTAACAATATCCAGGAAATTTAAAAACTTGCTTGTAAGATGTCTAAAATTAAGGACAGTTTTTTAGAACCACTGTGGTAATAATAGAATGATGTTTCAAAGATATCAGTTGCAATGTGAGACAGATGGGCTGTTTAACTGTGCTTAGTGAGAGGAGAGGACCTGATTCAGTGGGAGTATTTTCACGTCTTCTCTTCAGTGCCCACAGCCTGGCAAATGTTGTGACATCATTAAGCTGAACTGCTGATTTTAGATGGGTCTGGAACAAGAACGGGCAGGGGTAACTCAAGCTTCCTGCTGAAATGTAGTTAACTAATTTACTCGTGTCACTATTTCTGATAATTACTTTTCACCAAAATATTTTGCTGTGCTTGTGTGTAGAGGATTTCATTCCACAAGTCAACACCCTAAGTGTCGTAGCCTCACAGGATCTATCAACAGCTTCTATTAAGAGAGAATATAATCTTGGTGAGAGCAGTGGCTAACACTTCTCTTTTCTATTTCTCAGTAAAGTCTACTGTATACTCACTATCAAGGGATGTACTACATTGGCACAGATGACATAGTTCACAATATAAGGGGAAGTAACATACTGAAGCAAGCAAAACAAGGTAAAATGAATGACAACTGACAAAAAAGCAAGTGAACTCAGAATATTTTTTTTCAAATGAGAGGAATAAAAATATGTTAAGTGTGTACATAAGCAGTGACACATGCAGAATAAAAAGAGATAAATAATGGGGGGAGGGGTAGAGGACTAAGGAATATGTTAAAGCAGAAAAGACCTCTCAGGTGCATATCAGCAAGGCTCTTGGAGTGTACAAGAAACCGAGGCGACTTTGGGAGTCACAGCAAAATTAAAACTTCATGCCTTCCTGAAAATTATGCTTAGCATGCTCGACCTACAACTGTAGCAGGATCTAAGGCACTCAGGCAGTGCCTGTCATTTCATTAATGAATTTCAATGAGTAAATGAGACCAGTAGGCTTTTTATGATGGAATCTGTAATTATAACCCTAATGTTTTCATTTTTGGAATAGGAAAAAGATCAGAAAATTATTCATTTCTAATGTGTTACATGATGTGTGTGGAGGATTTCTGGTCTGCAGTCCTTTGTTCCAAAGCTGGCAAACCAGGTAGCATGATAGTCATCACCTTGGCATGATTCATGGAGAAGAGCATAGCTGAACACAGCTGAGCAGTGGCACAGGCAAGAAAAGGTGTAAAGAACTCATAGGAGAATACTCTGTGAATTACCAGTTTGTTTTTTAAAATGCACATCTGTGCAAGAATGGCAGAACTTGTTCTAAATGGAATAATGACTCTGGTGTTGGAAAATGCCAACTTCACTTCTTGAGGCTTTCTGGCTGGAGATGGGGTGAAGACTTGAAGCAATGAGATTTGAGAAGACAAAATTGCTATGGACGCTTTGTGACAGAGTTGCCTGGCCATGTCTCCATATAGTTGCAACCCAAGGTAGACTTCTTCCAAGAAAGCTGCTGTTTCATTTAATATACATCTTAGGAATTTCCAGGTAGGTAATATTGATACTGCGTTGATCTGTTACAGGCATGTTCTATGTCAGTCTTGCATAATATTTTATCTACATTTTAGATAATTTATTAGGTGGGTTCCTTGTACAAGGATCTTTAAATAACAGGCAAATATATTCTAAAATGGAAAGTTATCCCAATTGAATGACATACCAAGTGAAATGTATCTTTTTCTGAATATTTTTTTTCTCAGTTGGGAAGAACATTACCTAAAGACTAACCATTGGGACCTCATGGCAACCAGCATTCTTGAAATATTAGGCTAGAAGTCACAACCAAATAAAAAATTATAACCAGGTATTGACTCAGAAAGCTCAGAGCTTGACCTGAGTTTATATGATCCCCTTCGAACTTAGCAGTATTGATGCTAAAATATGCATATGCAGTACGGAAAATAAATGTCAGTATGTAGTCTTTCCATAGTGTGTAGAAATGAATGAGATATGGAGGCAGGTAAGATGTCCTACAATAAAAATATGCCCATGACTGTTTAAAAAAGGATTAAGTCTGTAAAAATATTTCATAGTAACAGAATCTAATCAAATGATAATGAACTGTACTGAAGGGTACTTCACATTACTATAGAAAATAGTGTATCTTCTAATGCTATGTGCCAGTCTTTAAAAATCAATAATCTGAATTTATCCATTTGACCCGGTGAGGTGCAGGCTTACAGAGCTGTCTTTCACAAGATTCAAACTATAAAAGTATATCTCTAGAAATGCTGTGTTCTGCATATGATAAGCCACAAGGTAACAGGCCTGGAAAAACATTATAGTAGGCTTGAATAAGATCAAAGTGGAAGCATATCCATTCAGATAGTAGAATTAAAGATGTCATTTTTGGTAAGACAATCTCAAGGTTTCCTCACTCAGGTCTTTGATAAATCTCATTTCAAAACAAAGGAGAAAATTCATTCTTTACCACTATGATTCAGTCTTCTGTCTTAACCTAGCAATAACCTTGATCTTATGTTCTCTTAGGGCAGACACGAAAAGATACCTGGAAGGTACATGAGAGTCAGCCGTGTAAACCTAAGACCAAATATTGGACCAATAGGATTCACTATTGCAGGGTCCTGAAATATCAATTGAAAGAAAGTTGCCTAGGCATATTGAAAGCTTCAGTCTGCTTCACTTAAAATGTTTGCAGAACAAATTAAGCTTTTTCTTTGATCCATCTTTGCAAGCACCATAAACTACATCATCTATACAAACTAGAAATAAAATAATTTTTTACTGTTTCGTAACTATTTTATGTTTTTTCTGCTTATGTTTTTCCTTTACAATTCTAACAATTCCCAGAGTTCATGTAAATGCACAGAAGCTGAAGTTGTTTCTATGGTAGTATAGATTTAACATGAAATATATAAGGAGGACTTGAATCAAGGAATTAGAACTCACGTGTTTCTCCTAACTTAACAGTCCAACAGCTTGCTTAGTTCTGTTTTCTTGTGGTTTTCTCTTCTCAGAGCTTCAGTGGAAAGGATAGAAAGTGACACTCCTACACTTAAGTCATTCTGTAGGGCATCTCCTTGAAAAAAAGGATATGTAGGATTAGTCACTCACAGGCAAAGAAGGAAAAGGAATCTATTGCCTGTATTTCACAGGAAAGGCAATTATATAAAAGAGAGACACCATTTTAAGTTGTCTTTTAGAAGACCGTAGCAAGTGCACTGCACTTTGTGAGGATTACAGTTTTTGGGGCATGTAACAAGCCTTAGAGGATTAGCTGTTGAATAATTTTCAGGCATTTGGCTGAAGAACTGCCTGATTTATGGCACCCACTTTCATCTTCATTGAAGTCAGTGGCTTTTCCCTCAAAATTATGAATTGTACCTATACAGGTATGGTTAAGCACCTTAAGATCTCTGAAGGAAAAATGTGAGCAACCATCCAGAAGTCAGATGAAAATAACCATTTTCATCTGTAGTCAGTTGCAAATGAAGATCCCTTCTTCACATAAGAACTTGCTGATTTTGTATCTGGCCCTAGCTTCACTACATAAGCTCTACATAATATTAGATATCTATACCTAACAATGGCATGCACAACAGATCATGACATGACACTTAAATTAGTCATTAGTAACAGAAAAGTGAAGGTAATCCTCAAATATCACCTCTCTGGGACCACAAATCTTAGACTGGGCTAGCCGTGAGGCATCTTCCCCTTGAGTTCTTAAACCATTTCCCAGAATTACATTCTGAAGTCATACATTTAACAAAGAGATGAAAGTGAACACATGTTTCTTTCAAAAAGGATCAAGATGCAATCCATATATGTAGTTTTGTAGAATTTAGACCACTCAGTCATGCATTCAGCGGCATGTTTGACTGAAATAACTCACCAGAATACATTGATTTTTTTTTCTTGTGAAAGGTTATGGGCATTTTGCATGACTACACATGTGTTTTTGGGGTACCTTTTCATTTTCTGTAAAACTTTTTCATTAAAGCCATAATAGTTGTTGACCTGGAGAGCAAAACAAAATGGAAATAAACATAAATATCATTCTGTTACCTAAAGGGGAGGTCACTTGTCTGTGAGAAATAAATTTAGATTGCCTTTGCCATTTGGCACTTATAAACCTTTTTATTTTTCCCCCTCTTTTTGGCATGTACTCAAAATTACAAGCTTTTTGTGAGTTGTGCTGCCAAATCTTGGGCCCATTTCAGGTGCACAAAGGCTAGTCTAAAATGGGAAATTTTGAAAAACTGAAGTTCATAAACTCAAAGTTAGACTCTTCTTATCTGAACTTACATTCTATTATAGTAATACATCTTGATTATAGTGACAATCCTATGTGTCTGTTGGTATGTAAATACTTGGATCTTAGCAAAACTACATGATGGAAGATTTTCAGTGTTTAGAAATTGAGATTTACTTGAAAAAGTATCTTGATTAAAAACTAACAAACAAACAATCTCAAACTCCCCCCACTCAAAAAACCCCCAACAACATCAACCCCCCCCCCCAGAAACAATAAGCCAAATCAATAGCAAAACTAGCTTTCTAGCTATCAAGTTATGCTTAATATTTTTTCCAAATGACCTCTTCTGAAGGATATTTGGCTCTTCCAAACTGTGTTTTCTTCTGTTTTCTGAAAGATAGCTATAGGTCTATGCATATTTTATCTCTGCCTTTTTACTGTTATTTCTAGCTAATTATACCATTACGGGAAACCTAAAGCAAATATGATTTTAACAGTTTATAATATGAAAAATATCTTGCCTTTAGTGTATACTAACAAGTTTTGTTCATGCAATTATTATTAACAAGGACTCCACCTACTGGTTCAAATTATGCCAGGCACAATCACAAATCTAGTTCATGTTCTAATAAGAGTTTTGCTGCCTAAAGGTGCAGTCAATCTGGTCCCCAGTACTTTAAGTATTTATACAATGTCTGTGGAAACAGTCGGGTATACATATACTTTTATACTGCTCTTTAAATTCATTAGCAGAATTCACCTAATTTACTTTCACAGATGACTACCCTAACTAATATTTCTCAGGCTTAGCTGTGAAAATCAATTGAATATGTGCCAATAAAAAACAAAAGGTTAAAAAACCATAAGACCTTTTCCCCTGCATGTATGATCCCCATAAATTAATTTATAGAGCAGGATTTAAAAACCCCATTAATAAAAATGCAGCCTGGCATAGTAAAAGTAAGCATAGAAAAACATGTAAAAGCTGATTAAGTTCCTAATTCTTCAATTTCGCAATGTTGAAAAGGCAGTAGAGGAGTAAATACTGAGATAGAGTAGTGAGTTTTTTAGCAGAATTAAGATAAAACAAACCATTTATACTTAAGAAGTTTTCGTAAATTAGGTTTTCTTTTCTAAGATATATACACACATGCACATACATGTGTCAACAAGTCAGCTCTATTTATTTTTCAGTACAACTTGTTATGCAATTATTTGCGTATAATCTACATAATGCCTGGATATTATTTCTTTCACATACACATTCCCCACTGAAATTTATGGGACGTTTACGTATTCAAGGAATGCACAATTGCTTCTCTTCATGTATAGTTTAATACAGCAAATGATAAAGCCTTATGGATGAAAGTAAAATTACGTATGGATGCAGAAGTGAGTGTTGCATCAAAATAACATTGCTTTAAGTAATTTTGTTGCAAGAAAGCATGCTATTTTTCCAGACATAAATATAATTCAGTCTATATGTTTCTTAAATGGTCATTTGAATATTCTTATCAAATTTCCATCAAGTACGCTATCAATAATGAGACATCTTATGCATGTTTATTTTATTGATATTATGAGTTTTTAGCAACTTTATGTAGTGTTAACTGAAACAAACACTGATACAATACAGTACCATGTGACAGGAAAGTCATTCACTGAAGTCCAAGGATTGTTTTTCCTGTCCATTCCAGCTGCTGCTTTTCAATACTGCATAGAAGCCTGACATAATAGTACTCATATCAATATGAAAAAATGCAGTTGTTTTTGGAGTCAGTCTTTACAGGAAAGAATTTTAACCCGAGGAAAAAAAAGTAGCCCACTAAATAAACACAAAACAAAGAATGTGGAAACACAGCACAAATCTACCCAACAAAATTTACCTGACCCTTTAAAGCTCACCAAAACATGACAGAAGGTCTTCTTGATAGTCTGTATCATATATATGTGGTGCCCATATGTTCAATAAAACTGTTGAATCTCAAAGTTATAATAATTTGCAACGAGGTGCCAGAACCAATTATTAAATATCATATGATCCAGCAGAGATGAAATAAAAATATACAGGGTCGATTTTACTGGCTCTGACTGTTGTGAAGATTATAAAATACTTAGAATTACAGTTTAACTTAAGGGGAGTCTTAAACACTTCCTTATGCTCAAATTTTGCTCGCAGTAGAATATCAGAAGCCAAATGCAGATGGTACATTTTTCTAGGTACAAAGAAAAGACTGCCCTTACTGTTATTGATTTGAATATCAATTTAGCAAAAAAAAAAAAAGAAAATAAATATATGCTATTATGATATCCTTTAATAGTGTAAACCTTTGTTCAAAAGAGCAAGTGGCAGCCAAATGTACAATTCAAGTGAGAAAAAAGGTACAGTGTGATTAGATTAGTGAATGATACCATCTCAGCCAAATAGCTGCCTATAGTGTGGAAAAAGAAGACATTTAGGACTAAGTGTAAACAGTCATTATTTATTTACCGTGACATCTCTTAAACATGAATGAGTGAATGTTTTAAATGCTAGTTTCCATCTTTTAGCCAAGGTCAGCTGTTTCACACTTGTCTGTCCTTTTCCTCAAGTTTTAAAACCTAGAGGTTGACCTGAAATGTTTATACTACTTTTAATTGTTATTAAATACCCAGGAAGAGCTTAGCTGAAATGATTATTTATTAAGTTCTCCATAAACCCATACAAATATGATTTCAAATTAACTACAAAGCATCTTCCTGCTCTGTGCATTTAAGTATTAAATTTTGTATTATACAATAGGACAAAAAAAAAAGTTTTAATTCTGCCAGCGAATGCAAACCTGATCATAAAGTATTATGGCTGCAAGCATCAAAATGTTGCTGCTGTAGGAAAAAAAGTATTTCTGCCCTTGATTATTGGAGCATTGCAAGAATAAGACCATGTTTGTCTATGTATGTTTACAGCACCTGTCAGCCGATACACGAGAAACAAGAAGAGTAATGTAAATTGATCCTCGCCTTTTGCTGAATATTTAATGCAGTCTGCTGGAAAGAAGAGCACAAACATTCTACTTTTCCAAAGCCTGTCTTCCTTGCCCTCTTCTAATTTTCTCTGGGGAGGGATGGGTTTCAAACTTGGTCACTTCTAGTGCCCATTTGCTTCTAGAGCTTTACTTCTCAGTCTTGGTTTTCTTCCTGTCTCCTGAAACTAAATTTACTTCATTTTAGCCACCTCACAGCAGACTTGTGTGTATATATTTTCAAGAAAATTTGATTGCCTGTATAGATTTTTAAATCAGCTTTCAGATCGAGTTCAGAAATTTGTAAACTGTTGTGTTGCGTCAGGAAATAGTGGAATACAGACCTCAGATGCACATAGCCCAGTACTATAAAGTGATCTTTAAATGAGACAACTAGGGCATAAATAGATTAAAGTGGCCAATAATGGGAAAACAAGTACCCATTCCAAGTGCATTTGTAAGAAATTTAAGCCTCAGGAAGTTGCATTATATTTTTTATTAAATTGAGGGTATATTCACACTTAATGTGGCTTGAAATTTGAACCAGTATTTTCTGTCTTTGGTTACCTTCTTTAGGATTCCTTAATGGGCTGAAGATGTAACACATAATATCATATAACTTCTTTAAGTTTTCAAGTTAGTTTCTCAAAAGTTGTAATTTAATTTAAATTGACAACTCTACAATAAACCTCTGTTCTCTCATAGCAAAGAGTATCTGACCTAAAATGCATGTAACAAGACCCTAAGATTCTAACAAAAACCCACTTTGTCATTTTAACCTTGTTTACAACAGAAAACACCTAATTTTGAGCAGAACTACCAGTTAGCAGTATGTAAAACATTAGTTTTCAACAAGATTTAGATTCTATTTATATTCAGTCTACTGTTTTTCCAATAATCAAGAGAGAATAGAAATACAATGAAGCATCTCACTGATGTACAAAGAATGAATTCATACATAATCCAAAGGAGTCTTTTTTTAAAAGGTTTTCTGAAATATTACCTGTTAACACAGTAAAACAGAGAATCTAAACGGTGCCAGACAAAATAAATTGTGCAAGGGAAAATCACTTTAAAAATTACATTTAGTGAACTATGTAAATTGTGAAACATCGTGATTTCTAAGAGGCTAAAGATTTGGTTAATCAAAAGAAATGAAGGAGGTGTGGTCTTTGCATCTCTTGAATATTCAGACTTATATGTTACTTTGTCAGTCTTGAGTTCCATGTCTCAGTGACTGTCAGATGCATTCTCTGCAGTAAGATTGACTCAGAAGCTGTTCTGAGTCAGGTTAGCTACCTGTGGAGAAGTCACTGCAGTTAGTTCCAAATGGAAAATATAAAAATTATTATTTCCTCTGAGTGCTGGTTGGTTTAACAGCTCCGTGGTTCCACCTTCCTGAAGCTTGCAATATTGTCCTGGAAACTTCACAATCGCATTTTATGTAAAGATGCTCCTACCAGTTTTGGGAGGAAGAGGGGCAATTGATCTCACCCTTTTCCCACTAATATTTTAGTGTATTCTTATGGTGAGTAACTTATTATCTCCTTTATGCAGCACTGCCCCGAGGTAATCTTTATATTGTTGAAAAACACCATAAATTAAAAAAAAAGTTTTGACATGATGTCACCAAGTTTTAGCTTCAGAGATTAACATATAGTCTCCACAAACTGTGAAGACTGCCATTTATAGGAAGGATAGGCTTCTCTAAATGTCAGAAGTACTATTTCTCACAGGACCAACACAAGTTTGTTTTCGCAAAAACATTACTTCTATGTGTGTTCCTGTGTCCATATGTATATTCACACAGACACACACAAATATATGTATAATTTAATTTCTAAATGTTCTGGATTATTTTAAATATCTATAAAAATACCTGTTGGTCTGTTGTTCCTGTGAATAGGAAACAATATAATACATCATATCCAGTATAGGCTAAGAAAAGGGTAAAGGTGAAAAAAGTTTGCAAATCTTTTACATAAATTGATAGGGAATAATTTCCAATATTTACCCTATGTACTTATGTGCAGGACCTTTATTCTGATAATTGTATTTTTATTCATCTCCCTGGTGAATACTTATAACTTATGGTTCATTACACTGTTAAAACATGGTGCAAATTCCAGTATGTGAATGACTTTTAGTTGTAATAAGACAGAAAACATTATTCACAGATGTCAGTGGCAGGAGTGAGTGAGTCACTGTAGTGTGGAAAAGGAAGCTAAAGAGTGATGCACTGCTATATCAGTTTAGGTTATTTGGATTTGGGGCTGATTTCGGTTCCTACCTCCCCATACTGTCAACAAAGTGACAGAAAGCAGCTCAGGGTACCTAGCGACCTGTCTTTTAGCTCTGCAACAGTTCTTTGATGAATACAAGTTAATATGATGTCCTCTAACTAAAAGAGCCCAAAGGAGTTTCAGATGCTACACTGTTTCAGAAAATATGCACTTGATGGTTTGTTTTGGCAGATGCTGAGAAGCAAAAAACTTGAATTAGGACTGATAAAAAAGTTCATGAGGGTGTCTCTTATTTAAGAGGATATTATTTGTTTCTGAAAATGCCACAAGCCTTGGACTGTCTACCCTTCATTCTGGCTTAGATTTCAGTCAGACCCTACATTGTGTTTTCACTCTAAGGATTATTATTTTTCTACATCTCTGTATTTGCTGCTAGCAATCAACAATAATAAAATAAGAACAGAGAGCAAGTTTGCATAATAATTAAATGTGAATATAATATGCTAGAACTAAATAAATAATAACAGCATTAATTTCTTAAGATTAAAAGTTAGCTTGTGGGAAGTACACGAAAGAACATTGTAGGTAAAGTGTATTTGAGGAAATGTATTGTGATTAAGATTTCTAATCAATCAAAAAGAAATCTTATATGTGCAGGGTGGTTGCATTTCCAGCTACTTGCTTGAGTGATACATGTCAGTCAAACTCAGCCTAAACTTTGTATGTGATTACTTTGCTTTGCTTGATGTAGATCTATCATCTACAAGAAAGCACAATTTTTTTCCTTTCTGCTTAAAATCCTATTTTCTGGAGTTCCTTCCTTACTCTAAATGCTATGATTGAGTCAAAATTTTATAGGCAAATATATGTTATCCCTCCGACCTTTTTCCAGGCATATAATTGTAACTGGAAATGTAGAGAAAACAGCAAGTTTGGGACCTTTCTCCACCTGTAAGGGAAGATATTCCTATGAAATCACAACGGTCACTTTTTTGTACTCTCAGTTTCCTTGTTAGTATTCCATTGAGGTTATGATTCAGTCAAGAATTTGGACAAAAAATCGAAATGCTGCAGTCTCCCAAGCTTTTTGTACAGTTAATGTAAGACTGGGACAATTTGACATCTAAACTTCAGCCTTGTTCTGACTCACTTGTTGAAGAGCTTACAGAAATACACCTCCAAAGAATATTTTGTAATTAGTCTTATTATTTCTCCAAACACTGACAATTGAGGTGATGACAATTGAGGGTATGTTAAAAGAAAAATTAGGTAATTCAAAAAGAGGTAGTGAGCTCTGAATGGACAATTTATGCACTATTAGAATCACTAATGACAGCTTCCCAAAGCACTGGTTTTCTGTGGAACTGTAATCATATTATAAATTTACATTCTGGTTCAAATTTGTTGGTTTAGAAAAAGGGATTTGTCTTCTGTTGAATTCTGTCCTTTGTAACTTCCATTTCATTTTATATTTATCAACCACAAAGAAATTCTTGAAGATATGAAACAAATTCCACATAGTTTGAGTACTTTTCTCTCTAGCAATCTGTTTCTTAACATAACGCAAGCACAGACAAATGGAGCCAAAGCCAGTCTCGTGTCCAGAATTAAACAGAAACCAAGAAAGCATTCTGTCTTCATTTCCAGCTATGGTCTCACAGGTGTGAAAGTGATCTGTTGAAATTGCCCTATGAATACTTGAAAAATGAATGGGGACAGTGAACCTGAAAGGGCTCACAAGAGATGTTGAATTCTTATTGACCTTAGGCTACAGTCTTGTCAGTCCTCTCTTCATAGGCAATTCAAAGTGCAATTAACTCCTAGACCTTTGAAACCTACCCTACAGATTTCAGAATACTAATATTTAGTTGTACTCTTCTTGAAGAAAAGTTGTAGTCACAGACTATGGAAAAAATTATGTGCAGGTGGGCTGCCATAATTCAAGAATTTGACTTCATTTAGCACAGGAAGCTGAGGGTGTGAAAACATTAATGCTGACACACTATCCAGATGGCTAGTTTACCATGTGCAAGAAGACAGTACGGCAGTGATTATGATGGAGCCAAAAATTACACGTGGAGATGGAACAAACTTCAAAAAGTCAGTCTCTTAAATGTGCCATTATACAAATTAATCTGATATGTTCATCTATTGCCCTACTAAAATATTACTGGTAGAATATTACAGGCAAGCTGTTCTGAAAACCAAGATAATATCTTACTGCTATTTTTATGATGCCTGAAACGCTCCGTCACAACTTTTTTTACATCCATTCTTCATAGTCAGTCTATGCACTTGAAATACATGCATATTACAAAGAACATAGAAAGTGAAGAGAGTATTAGCACATTTAAACTGGACAGAAAGTGTGTTACATTTTGGGTGAGAGAAGAAATCCTAAAAGAACTTATAGATTCCTACAATCATCTGCTCAAACCTAATAAGAACTGGAAGTTTCAGTACAGAGTAAAATTATCTTCTCCTTGTTTAGGAACTATTCCCTTACTCAAATGACTAGTTTAATTCAGTTCTTTCAAAAACTTAGATGTTTTTAGTTAATTCTGGCTTTACTCAATAGTCATTGAGTTGAAGAAAGTTAACTTTGAAAATATTTGCCAGAATAGTTATAACAAAATTTCTGAAACTGGAGAAATTGGGAATTTCTAAAAATCAATCCCTAGGATTACTGCTGGGAATGTGATTGCTTTTGTAGCACTCAGCTCCAATTCCAACTGAGGGTCCAGGAACAATCAGAGTAGACAACACAGTATTTTCCTTCCTTAAATATATATTTGAAAAAGCAAGGAAAACTTAATGATCATTCTAAATGAAACAGAAATTCTGTCAGGATATAGCATATCTTTATCTGACATAGTTCAAAACATCTGAGTCTGGAGTTAAAATTTAGTTATGTGTGAAGTACAATTGCATTAGACAGTCGTTTAACTGAAAGATGCTGAGAGGAGATTTTTTGGAACAGATTTCACTTTATGAGGAGACAGAAATGCAATAGTGCTGAATATGTAGTGGACAGTTTTTCTAATTAAGAAGCCAAATCTATTAGGAAGGTCTATGGTGGTCCCACAGTTTTCAAGGATTTTACATAATGTCTATCTGCACGAAGCAAGGTGATTCACTTAAACAATCTTAAACTAGGAACTCATGCTGCAACCAAAGCATTGAAAATCCAATGGACAGGTTAATTTCCATAGGTTGCTTCATTGCAGGAAGGTATGCGTAATCTTCCTTTTATCTTTTGCATGGTGTAGTTGTGTATACAGTGGTGGTGGGATTTGGTATTCTCTTTTTCCTTCAGAGAATACTATTTCATTTTTTTTAAAGAAAAGACCCCCAAATTTTCCCAACATTCTTCTACTAACGTTTTTAGTTAATTAGTTATATAGTTAGTTAGTTTCATTTTTAGCAGAAGTAAGAACAATATCAACCATTTTTAAACACTGAAATGAGACAAACTGAATTTAGGTTAAAGTTGATTTCTCATGATCTGCTGACACTGCTTAACACTGTGTCCAACAGTGTTTCCTTGTTTCTATGTATTTCTTCAATGGCTTCTGTACCTGAGTTGTTACTCACTTGATAGCATATACGCTTCTTCTGGGGCAGGACGACCATTTTTTCTGTTAGGGCAGAACTGAGTGTAATGTTAGTCTAGTACAAGACATTTAGAACAGCATTTCGTAAATGAAGTGAAATTGAAAGATATTGATATCTTTTCAATATCCTTATTCTTGGAAATGGCTAAAATGGTTCTAGTTTGCTTTTTCCCCAGAATTATCTGCCTAAATTAGACATTCAGCATGAAAAATTAGTGCCTGAATCAGCTAGTCTGGTAAAGTTAAATTTACCTGAAAGCAACCACATAAAGAAAAATGTCGAGCAACTATGAAAATAGGTCTTCCTCATCAATAATGGGACAATGCAAACATTGTTTAGTAGTAAGCAACTTCTAGATAAATTTTCTAAAGAAGCATTACAATTAAAAAAACAGAGAAGCTACTATGTCTGCTTGAGATCAGCTCCTCAATTTTGATATGGGCATTTGCATGCATTTAATAAATGGCTTTTGGGATGTTTCCTCAATAATTTTTCAAGGTGATTCTATATACCATTAGATATTGTCACATAAACGCTTTCATTAAATTCTGGTAGAAACACTGTTGGAAAAAATTTCTGTGATTTGTGAAAGTCAGATCATATGGGCCTAAATTGGTTGAGATCCATAAGTGTCTGGGTTACCGTAATAGGAACCAAAGAAGGCTGGCCTTGACCGTAAACAGGAGAGGGAGCTCCAGAAATGCAAGAGCTATTCATTATGCTTTATTTTGTAATATAGGCACATCAGAGATGTTTAATTTACAGAAAGAAAATGCCACTAGAGGCTTTGAGTTAAATATCAGACATGTAACAGACGTCTTGCCTTGGAGACTTAGCTGATTTTGTTTTGCTTTCATGTGCTTTTTGAAATCTTCCCATAAACTGCTCTTGCCATTCAGAGCTTGAGCATTACCCGAGTCTAAAAAGCTACTCATTGCATTGCTGCATAGTTGTTGCATGTATTAAATGACTGCAGTTGTCAGTAGAGACATAGTATTAAACATGTACCACAGCAAAGACTATGATATTTTTCTGTAATGGACTAATAAAACAGCAACATTGTTCTAAATATACAGCATATGATAAATTCCTTTATATTGTCTTTGTGTTTCTTGCAGATCCTTGAACCTAAATGGCTTTTTTAGTAATTGTGATTGCTGGGTTTGTTTCATATTCAGAGCTGAAGTGTATTTGCTAGTGCATGAAGCTGCCATACAGAACTGGAAGATAAAAAGACTTACTTCTTCTTTACCACTGCAGAAGATCATAGAGAGGTTCTATAATAGAAAAAAAATTTAACTCTTCTCATTCTCTCATTTGACTCATTAAGACATCTGCCTTCTCTTTGGTTTGGTGAAAGCCCTTAATCTAAACTAACATGATTTCTTTTTTGTTTTCTTCATTTTAATTTTTGGACACATATTTTACAAATCATGATTTTGGTTAGTCAAGAGTTTGGAAAACTAGTCACAAGTGACCTTCAGAGATCTCTTAATACAAGCAATGATAACAAAGGAACTTGTGCAAGCAAAAAGAATTTAAAAGAAAGTTTCCATGATTTTTGTCAATATTTGACATATTTGAATTTTCAGTGAAACTCACACTGGACTGTTGTTGCACTGTTTCCTGTGCACAATTATATTTTCACAGATCTAATATCAAGTGTAGAGGAAAACCAAAGTGTGACAAGGTGGGATGTTTAGTAAAAAAACATCAGTGGAGGGAGTATTGAGGAAAGGAGAGCTGTAGGATGAGAACAGGCTGGCATTAATTAGTTTTTTGGAATAATGTTCTAATTAAACCAATATTTAACTGTTCACTTCTCAAAGTCCAGGACTTCTTAATGAGGTATGGATTAGTTTATTTTTCTCAAAAGAGGAGTGAGTACATTGTTTCTCTTCATATGGGCTTTACACACAGGACTTGCCAAGAAATATGTTGAGAATTGGCTTACATGCAATGTTGCAAAATATTCTAGGTTCATTGCTATTTTTCTCTTTTACAAGAGATGAAGTTAAGCTTAAAGGTAGAAGACATCAGACTGTAAGAGAATTCTCTACGTAAAACAATCCAGGGTTATTCACAAATAGGCTACTTTAAATCTATGGGGCAATTAGAGATGGAGTGTAAAGAACACTATATATAAAGATCTATCATGATTATTCCCTTCACTTTCTAACTGTCAAATTTGCATGACTATTCAGGAAAATAAATGGAATTAGCCCTTTTGACCTCAGAAGTCTTATATAGTTAAATATTTATGAAACATTAGAACATGATAGTGGCTATTATGCAATTAATTTTATTGACAGAACAATAAGGGCTGCTCCTTTATCAGTGTGGCAACATCATATTTCACTTTCTACTTGTTTAAAAAAACCCCAACAAACCAAGCCACTGTATCTTGCTTATATGAAATGGGCAACCTCTGTCCTGATACAGGTCTACTAAGAAGCCACGTGAGGCCGTGTATGTATTTCACCATATGTCGTGTCGTCATAGTACACATTATGCTTTCTTTCTCAATACATTAAAGATAATAAATATATATTTTTAAAAGCATACAGTAATTTTCTACATAATTTTCTGAATCAATTGAAAACTTTTACATGCCATTTAATTTGACTAATTTAGTTCTCTCTTACCATTCTTCTGTTGTGTTTTGGTTTTACTCACTACATTGAATGCTTTGTTTTGTTTCCAACAGATGTGGCTTTGAGGCCACTGGAGAACAATTTATGCATTAGACTTGGAATTCTAAATGATTCTAATGATTTCCTAAGTCTAAGAAGACACTTAAGAAGTGACATTGAAACCAAGAAAAATTACTTAAAGCATTGGTTACATTTAAAATGATGAAATCAATAACAATATTTTCTCTGGGATTCTTTCTCTTCAATAAGCAAAATCTTTACTTAAGTTAAAAGCCACATTAAAATTTAATCACAATCTGTGTGCTTTAGCAATTGATAATTTCTGGACATCTGTCTTCTGTTTTGTTAAAGACTCGTGTTCCTTCTGGTTTTGTCTTGTCTTTCATAGCATAAAAAGGTACATTTGAAATTTTCAAAAAATAAAAAGGGGTTTATAGTTTAGGCTAGAAAACATCATGGCCTATATCCTTTGTGGGGGTTTTTGCTTGTTTCTTTTTTTGTTTGGTTGGTTGTGTTTTTTTTAACACTCTTAATTGATAATCACAGTATTGGAAAAAAAAGCAAAGTATAACCCAAAAATAATCATGTGACAAAATAACAAAAAATATTAGCTTTAATGTGCCCAACAAACAACTAGATTTTTAAAAAAAAATTATATGTGGACTTTATTTATCTTAAATGAAAGCAAGGTTTATTGCAGTCAGTTTATACAAGCTGTTTTGTCTTTATTTTTCATCTACATCTTAAATAATTTAAACATTAACGTGGCATTAGAGTGGATTTAAAAGCATGGGAATTATATTAACTACATTTACACATGTTTCTGAAAACTTGGAAGGATGAAAGCTCAAGGATTAGGGTGACAGTTCATAATCTAAGAGCAGATTTTATAGGAACAACTATAGCAATTTCTGCTATCCCTTGCTTTCTGTCCTTCTAAATTCTCAGAGGAGGAGAATAAAGAAAGATTATCTTTCACAGAACTTCCTCTGATTACAGCTCCATCCTGTGATCACCTAACATGTCTGCAGAGACTTGCAGTGATAATCCAGTATTTATTATAGGAGGACTATTTACGAAAATCAATATGTTCAATGTAGGCTGTGCATTTCATCTTGAAGGCTGAAATAGTTGATATAGTGGTCATACTATAGTGTCTTGTGGTAAAACATTTTTCACTCTATTTCAATGTTTGGTTAATCAATAAGGTTAAGTACATCAGGATTAAGGTCAATAAAATTTGTACTTGTTCAATACCAGAAGTAATGTAAATGCTTGTATTTACCTTTGTCATACTTTGCATCAGCTGCTAATTAATTAAACTTCTGCTGAAATTAATAAATAAGTAATAATTAGAGACACACATTAAAAAATAATTCAAAATGAAGCAGATTGCTGTTTCTTGAAAATATAAGTAACCATATAGTATGTCAATTAAGAAAAATCCTGGAATATTCCAAATATGTCCACAATATGTCCAAATATGTCTGCAATATGTCCAAATGTATGCACAATATTACAAATTTCAGACTATTGCATATTTTAGCATATATAGTGTTTAAAATCTGTACATTAAAGATGAATATTCTGAAATAGCTAGAATTTAAGACACCAATTTTTGAAAATGAGTTGATTTTTTAATTTATTTTATGCATAAAACCTCTGGACACTATATGATGAGACTTTCTAAGCTATAATTTATAATTGTACTTTTTACATTCTGGAGAAATTAAAATAACCAAAAATTTTTATGTGCTTTTTAGGTATCTTAAAACTACCTCAGAATTATTAATTTTTCCTTACTATTTCACTTGCAGTATGTTTTAAAATATGTCATCCTATCTTACTTGTAAGTCTCTTAACATTTTGTCCTTTCCTTCATCTGTTGCTTTTGATAATATTTTTATTTTGTGTTTTGGGGAAGTGTTTTTTGTCAGCCATCTTGGGTTTTTTATTAATAGACATCATACTTTTTCTACTACTGAACAGGATGCAGAGTCAGGCTTTTACAGGACAGAGTAAATAATTGTAAATATTGTATATTTATTAGCACTAGAAGAATGAGGAATGTTTTTTCTTGAGGAGTGATATCCACCAGTTTTATTTGAAGAATACGTTCTTTCTAGGATCCAAACCTATACAATTGTGTCCTAACTGCTCCCATTTAGGTTTACTATTTCCATTTTTTTCCTGATGCTTACACTTTCTCTTTAAGTAAGTCTTATGTGTTTTGTCATGCTATTTCCCTCTTAATATCTACAAATAGCTAATATTTACCAGATCTTTGTGGGTTTTTTACTCAATAAATCTATATCATATTTTCAGTTTATATTTTCAAGCATAAATACAAACATGTATGTTAAATGATTCATGAATATAAATACTTCCCTTTCTTGTCTTTTTAAAGAGTTAAAGAGACTAAATCATTTCAAATGAATGCACTAACTGTCTGCTTTTCTGAAAGCAAAAGCCAAATGAGTGGTTAAAAATATTGCAAGTTTGAAAATGCAAATGGTGTTATCCAAATATGCAGCCATATGTCCACAAGACACTCATTTTTTGGAAAATTTGTAAAGCTTTGAAGAAAAAATATATTTTGAGATTCATGGCCCTGCTCCCCCCACATCCTAAACGTAATTAGAAAACAACCACATTAAAATGAAATGTCAATAGTACTAGTAGTGCTGACATTATTGTATGTTGCATATTTTTTATAGTAGCACAATTGCTATACTGAATTCAAATGCTTCAATATGTTTTAAAATTCTGCATAAAGATTAGATATTTCTTCATAAACCACCTTATTTTCTAACAGCTGCTTTTTCTAAACACTGGAGGAGTTAATAGAAGCTCTTCAGGCTTAGAGGTTCACCAAACTTTAACATAAATTAGTTTGTGTAATTTATGCTGCGAAGTTTGTCTAACCTTTAAGCAACTTTGCTCTGCTGATCACAGCATCAGTAACAATGGGGGATATGAAGCCAAATCCAAATGGTTAAACCCCTAACAGGAAAATATCAATTAATCTTTTTCAATGGAGTTGAAGTATGGGTAATCCTCTCATTAAATAGTTTGAACTTTTCTCCCAGTAAACAAAAGAGGAATAATGAGTGATGTGGTCTGACTTGTTTACATGGAGAATCTTCAAGAGGCTTAGGCTCAGCTTCTCAACACAGGGTTCTTCATAGTCACTTGTCACTAATTGCCCTTTTTTAAAGACATTTGTGTCAGTTCAGAAAATCCAAAAAGAAAAGGTTTTCTGTTTTCAAGAATGACAATGAAAAATGCCAATATTTTTATCTGGTACACATTAATTTCACTTTTTAGAACATTCATTTCCCAGTTTAATAATTAATGATATTTTATATTTTTTTGGAAACTTTAAAATGTACTGTGTTATGTTTCATTGATGCCTCACATGTTTTAGATAAATACAGGTCTTGAAGAATTCCATCAGTTACTTAATTTTGATGTGAAAAGTGAACAGGAAAAAAGATGCATTTTGCTTTAACTCTCTTAAAGAAACCTGCTGCATTTTCAGAAGTATGAATTTAATTTGTAGTATCTTTTGTGCCTGCCTGCTGCTCAAACCCAGGCCTGGAGATCTGGGTTTTGATTTAGCCTTGCCTGAGAATTCAGAGAGAATTAGCCAAGTGTGTTTAGTTCTCTAATGCCTTTTCATTGTTTCTCCCAATACACATTCTCCATCACCAAGCTCAGTTATCTTGGAACAAGATAAAGTGTTGTAGTATGCAGATGTAAGAACAAATTCAGAAATAGTAAGGTTAAGAAATTTCAATAGAGTTTTGGTGCAATAATTCAGAACCTCAGATCCAGGTACCAATCATATCAGGCACAAAAGATAGAAGTTATTTGATAATGATTTCCCTCTTCAACTGATTCTGATAATCTTAATGAAAATAGTTATTGTACAGGATGCCAGGGATATCAAACCTTTTACAAAACAAAAGGTTTTCTCTAGTATTTCTATAGTTCACCCAAAATTTAAAACTTAAAAGTCAAGTAAAGCATAAACTCTGGCTAATATTTTTTTCATTAGATGGGCAAAACTCTTTTAACATAGCATACGAGAAAGTGAATACACAATCTTGTCTGTGAAGAGAATTGCTATAATAAAGGGGAAGTTTGATTCCAAGGGAATTTCTCATTTTTTCTTGTTTTCATACAGAGAGAATTTGGAGGCCAGCATTTTTTGCATGTTTCATTTTAACAATACTGTGCTAATGAAAATTAAATCACTTTGGAAGAGCCCATGTCAAGCTTTCATAGAAGAATGCAGTGGGTGAATTCATCAAAAGTCCCATCTCCTCTTCTGTAAACCAAATCTTGAATTTGCCTGCTTAGATCAGGAAATTGTTTGTCTCGTTTCCATCTGTTATCTCTGCTTGATGAGGGTTTTTGCTGGGGCAATGTTTCTCCAAATACATCAGAGTGTCTCTGACAAGTCATCAAAATCCTGCATATAAAGCAAACTATGTGTAAGTAGAGAAAAAAAAAGAGAGAGAGAGAAAAAAGGAAATACAGACAGTATATTCTTTAAAATTTTTTGTTACTTCCCAGGAAGATGGAAGAAAGGATTTTTGAGGAGCAGTCCTGAGGACCAAACTGTTCTAAGAGCTCTAGAGATAGCTCGCCTCAACGCTATTTTAAAAGGTGCATTGAATCTGTTAGTCTTATAGCTTAGGTATCATTCTTCTGAACTTTTCCAGCAATGTTTATTGCATCATATTAGTAGGTGAAAAGACCCAAACCCTTAAAGAAACTTAATTTTAAAAATTTTTTTAGTAATTGCCCAAAGCTCAGCAGTGTACAGAAACATCAAAACATTTTGTCTAGAAAATGCAGTTTCCTTGATGGTGTTCTTACTGATAGAAAGGAATAAAATTACCAGATATAAAAAAAACAAAAACAAAACAAAACAAAACCCAGAAACAACCAAAATTAAAAAACATGTTGCAGATGTTGCTTACATAGAGACAGAAGCAAAATATGGAGGGCACAAATCTTGATATAAAAGTAAATATGAGTATTCATTATCTGACCAGGCAAATCTTATGGTCTAAAAAGTTGTGCTTTAGGAAAAAAAGGTCATGATCTTCTGTTCCATGACATTTGGATGCCCAACTATAATCTGAAATAGGCTTCAGCTTCTCTTGTGTATGTCATCTAGTCAGAAATTTGTCCTGAATTGTCTTTGAATTTTGCAAGACAAAATATACATTTTCCTGTTACTGCAACAGTAGCTGGCCTGATGGAAAGGATTTTTCTCTTCATCTTCTCATTCATACATCTCAATCACTTTAGATTGTGGTTATTTGGCCTGCATTTGAATGCAATTTAATTCATTTGAATGATTAGCAGAAGATTTTGCATTTTCAGAGAACAGTCCTCGTATTAACAAAGCTGTTTATACATGAGAATGTGGAACTGCATTTTCTGAAGTCTTTTTACATGCAATGTATATATATGTTTAAATGCAAGTAGGAATATCTAAATTGGTTTTAATAAACATCAAAGAAAGATGCCTTTGCTATTTAAGCAGCAGTAAGACATCTTCCCAATGCCTTGTCTTTCATCAATTGTCATATTACCCTCTGAAGCTTCTAGTGTAACTTGAAGATCTCTTACTATCAGAAACTAGACATACTGTTCTCCTAGTATAGTTTTGCTCATTTTTCATGAGCTGTAGTCCCTAATACTTACTCAACTTAGAGAAAAAGAAAAATGAAAGAAATTGTATCAGATTAAAAAATTACATTATTAATAATTGGTCTGATGATTGTGGGAGTCACAGTCTCTGAGATCATATTTTGTCTAACTGGCTAGCTGGGCACTTAGCCTGCAATTTCTCTCTATATAATGTTCTATAAAAAGGAAGAACTAAATATTAACATCACAATGTAGTAGCTGATATTTAATAAAAATCTGAAAATTCTTGAGGGCTCAGTCATAGTGAATTTACTTCTGTTTGGTAAGTGACCATAAGCATTCCAGCTATGATTATAGTGCCTGTTGATATGTCTATTCAGTGAAAGAAGTTTAAGTTGAATTGCCTCACAAGTGACATGAATTAAGATTGTACAGATGGTGTTTTCTTACATGTATCAATTGATGTGCATTATTAACTGGTTAAGCTACAGAAACTTAGTTTCTGACAAGTCTGAGACCCAAAACTCTAGGAAAGGGAAATATTAGGGAATACTTTCGTGATACTTACATACATGTTGTATAATTAGATTATTTTAATCCTTGATTAATGCTGATAAACAAAATTTAAAATTAGGCATTGTCTCTGTGTGCTTGGTATTTGACTTGATAGGAAAATAACATCCACCCCGCCCTTTATAACAGCTGAGAGGTCATCCAGGTGTACAGACACATTGCATTCTTGGAAGAAAGTCCTTAACTACAGTTTTGGGTTCTTTTGAACAGAGATACAGCTCTTAATTTTCATTGTGATTTCTGTTCTAAGTAACTTTAGACCTTTTCAAAATAAATCGGCTCAGTTGCAGGACATGATCTTAATGAAACTTCTAGGGCTGTGCTGTAAAAACCTAAAATCAGTATTAGAAGAGTTTCATTTGCCCTTTGGCTGAATAAAATCGTGATTGCCTAAAGAAAAGTATATGCCACATTTCAAGTTCTCTTAACAACTGCAATTTATTTTATCCAAATTGCATAAAAAAATTAATGTTGAAGTTATTTGTCCTTCAGGAAAGTACTACTCTTTACCTCAGTTTAAAAGAACACACATGGTGAGAGTGCATTTGTACATTAAAGCTATGCTGCTCTAAGAGATGCATAGATGAAAAAAAGGTCCACCATTACCATTCATTATCCCTTTTTCGTCAGCTCAGACATTTAGGAAGCTTGCACTTAATCAAATCTACTTCCCAGTCTGGCAGAAAACTTTTGTGCTTGTTTTCTTGAGTTGTTTTTCTGCCTGGTTGGTAAGTTGAATCAACTCAAAGCATATCTTGTAAAACTCAAGGTCCAGTAAAATGGAGAAGAATGAAAAAGAGGTGAAGGCCTCAGTAATGTATAATTTCACCTTGAATTAATACAAAGGCATTCATATATTGTAGGAATATTATAGTATGGAAACATAAACAAAAAAGAGCTGCTCTGGACATTTTTTGTGTCTTATTACTTTATATGAAAGATGAATCAATTTCAGCCACAGAGTAAAGGAGTGATCTTTGCAGAAACTCATTTAGAGGATAAGTCTCTTGAGAAAGGTAATTCCTAGCAGAAGACAGAGGCCAGTTCTCTCAGAGGGCATCTGAATTTCTCTTCTTTCACACCTATGAAAAATAATTTATTATTTGTTCCTTTATTGGTTCTATTTAATGGAAAAATTAGTAAAATAAGGTCAACATTAATAAATGCATATTGAAGTTTCATTGGATTAGTATACTAAATACAAAATGCATGGAATCCTGAAGTGGAAAGTGCAAGGCAGTGAGATAATAATGAATGACATTTGGAGTTGCAACAGTGCAAAGAGAAGTGAAGAAAGATTGCTTGTACTTTGAGCTAAAGTAAGTGAATTTCATGTCAATTTTACCAGGTAAAAAAGTCTTGTGAGTGTTTATGTATACTCCAAAACCAAACTAGAAACAGAAAGAAGTATGGTCTCCTGGCTGTTGTGAAGCGCCAAGTACTCTTGGTAGCCCTGAGCATGTATCTGAAGACAATGTTCAGAGAATGGATGCCAGTGATGCTGAACTGAAACTGTGCAGGACAGTGGGTTCTAAACCCTGTGGGATGATCAGACTGGGGATCAAGACAATGAAATTCTGTCCTGGGATTCACATCATGATAAAATATCAGTGTGCTCGTCATCCTGCAAACAAAATGCTACATCACCTGAATAATTTTAATAATGAATAAATCTGATTACTGATTTAGCTGATACAAAAGCTTTTAATACATGAGCCAAAGTAGGAGAAACATATAGTACCCCATAGTAAGAAGAATCTGTTGTTTATCATCTTTGGCAATAAGGAAGTAAAAATAAAAATAAACATCTTGGATATAATGGTTCAAGATATTATTCATGCTCATTGTTATATGTATATGATATCCACTTTTTATATAGTGCTTACTGGTACAAGAAACAGATATGTAACCTGTGGTAATGATTTAAAAGGACTTAGAGTTCTGCATTATCAGATGCTGAGAACTTATTTGAAAAATTACAATGCAAACTAAGGAAAAGACCAGTGACAAATCTTTCTTCTTGTAGCAAAAGAAAGAGTATCATCTCTTTATCAGGTCAGGTCTCCTAGTATGCCCCAGGTCTAGTCAGCCCACGCTTCAGACTTAAAATAGTAGAACTTGGGATGGGAAGGGAAATCCAATACAACCTAAGTATAGTCAGTAGGAGCACTAGATTGTAAAGTATTGTTGGGATGCATGTGGGCAACATGATTGGATTTCCTAGTTCCTAGAAGCCTCTTCTTTCACATCCTCTTCTTCACTTCTTGGAATGAACTAAAAGACCGTTGTATTTTTACTTTTAATGATCTAGAAATTTAAAGCTTCTTATATGATTGCAGTGTTTGGCTATTCCATAAAAGATGGTATGATCACACTCAACTAAATGTGTACTAATATATTTATAATCTTTGGGATTTGCTCTTTCACCCACTTCCTTGCACACTTGTTTATCCTCATATGCTAAGCCATTGAAATGTTTGGGTATTTTCTGAAACTAAACACAGTATCTCGTGATATAATGCATTTAAATACATGGATCTTTTGGAAATATTGAATAAATCTTTATCTAAAACATATTTGATTTCAGGACAATGTAAAATATAGGTGGTGCATTCACAGTAAATGTATTTTTGAATTCCTATATAACCATTAAAGTACCATATGCATGAGAAACTGAATTTCATTTTAGAAAGGCACATAAGTACATCCCAGATTAGTAATTTTTTTTTCAACACACAGTGCATTTTACCCATCACAGACTATCAATGCTGTGCCAAATTATTTCAGGAAACCATACCTATTCAACTTCCATATCCATGGGAGTTTGCCAAGATAATTTCAGAGATTTATAAACCCCTTTTCCCCATTCATTGGTGTAGAGTGGCCATGGCTATATAGTCATTAGCTTACCACATTTTCCAAATACCCCTTGGGCCCTAAATTGTTGCTGTAGGAGATGCTAGTCCAATGAGGTAGGAATTTAACTCTAAGAATTTTTTTCTGGCTCAGTGACTACTAATTTTCCCTTTTTCTTCTGATGGAAACAATCCAGTTTCACCTAAAATTATCAACAAGCGACTGCATAGATTAAAAATTATTTCAAGGTGCTATAAACTGGCTTTCCATCATTTTGAATTCGTTTCTCTGTGAACAAAGCCTCAGGTAAACCTTGTTTATGAAACCCAAATGAACTGAATCCTAGAATGTTCATTCCACCCTAGTAATTAGAGCTGCTGATTAACACCTCACATTCACAGCACTTGCATAAACATAAACCTAAGCAACAGCAACAGAAAGTGTCATTAGGACAATCTTAAGAACAAGAAACCTGTCACCTGCTGCTGACACTGAAGTTTGTTGATTGAGCTGAAATATGTTGCTGGTATATATATAATACTGCAAAGACCTCTATCTCACTGCAACAAAAGTGAATTTATAAATGACTGAGGGACCAAGGAGGAACAGTAAAGCGGATTCTGAATCTGGGTGTAATTTTACCCTACAAACACTCTGCTTTTGCATGTCTTCCATTTGAAGTAATAAAGTGTGAACGGATGACATTTTATGAACTGCCTTTTGCCATTACTACTGAAAGCTTTCACCAGGAAAAAAAGACAGAAAATTATATATCTTGCCTTGTTCTTTCTCTTTTCTCATACTATGAGCTAGTGCCCTGGAAGGAGTGGGAGCCCTGTAAAATCAGATCCTTAACTGTGTCCTCCTCAACATAGTAATAGAGAAGAGTTAGCTACAGGTGCTGATAAACAGTGAATGCTTCAGAAATTATAATGTGAATAGAGGATAGGAAAAAGACAATTCATTAAACTTGTTTGGGCTTTCTTGGGTGCAAATATCACAGTGCTTGCAAGGAGAGAGCTTGAGAAAATAATATCTCTCTTTGGGGACTAAAAAAAGGCTTTTGCTATGTTTTGGTGAGTCAAACAGTGCACAGTGCTGTCATAAAGAATCTAGAATTAATTATATTAAAGTAATTAAAAGAATATCTCATGGTTGTCTTTTCCTGGATTGGTTCTGAGAAAACCATGTTATATAGATAATTTGAGAGAGAAATAACATAGAAAAGGAATGGAAACAGGCAAAGATTTGGTTGATTGTCCAAGAAGCATAGTAGTTATACTGAAGTCAAGAATTTTTTCATGGAGCATGGAGAGGTGTCTTAAGGAAAGAAAAATGTGTTTATCTGCAGCTGAGAAACTAGATGAGCATACAGCATTAATCTATGTGGCTGATCCCAGCATAGACTGGGAGATTGCATAGATGTTAAGTGCTACCAGCCATTTTTCAATAGAATAAAAAATGTAACTCATTGTAACCTAAGTAGAGGGGAAGAGGAAGGATAAGATATGATTAAGAGTGAGGAAGGCATTTGATAAGTAGTCATGGGGGCTTGAATTTTGTGCATGTTTTCCCAATTAATCTCTAAGACCTTCTCAAACTTCATTTCATTTGACCTTTCAGATTTTAATATGAAAATGATTCATATTTGAATCTGTAATTTTAATCCTGCTTATTTAAGAACTTTGTTAATATCTTCAGATAGAAGTACTCTATGGGTTACCATGTTAGCTGCCCATTGCCAGAAATCCAGTTAATTAGAGTGGAATTTTCACCGGTAGGGGGCAGAAGCTATTTGCCATTCCTGGTTTTCTTGTATTTATAACTTTTGAGTTAAAATGTTATACAAATGAGAGCTAAATTTAATTTGTGAAATAGAAGGGCAGAACAAATAGTTTCTTTATATAGTTAACTATGAATTATTTGCCACAACATATTGCATTAATGAAAAGTCGTAATAAAATCTACATTTCAATTTTAATTCAAGATTGTTCATGTCCTAATTCAAAGGAAGACTCTTTGGGTATTTTTGGTCATCAGAAATGAGGTCAATGCAGAAGTGGCATGTACATGGGGTTTTTTTCTGTTTAATGATGTCAAAGTATGTTATAAAAAGTGACTACCTACTATGATCCTGTGCCATGTTTTCATTATACTCACTGAAAACAGTTAAATAAAGAGAAATAATATTTACTTAAGGGCAGAAAACAAATGGAGGATAGAGATGAAAACAGGAGTCAGGAGTTCCAGTGGTTAGTCTTGCATACACCAACTTAGTTCCTTTCCAAAATTTTAGGGTATTGTTTGAAGGACTGTTTTTGGGTAAACAACCTTAAATGAAACTTTTGAACATTGTATGTTTTGGACATACATATAAGAATGTTTTTAACCATTTGCCTGCTTATTTTTTAAATAAAATCTTGTATTCTTAATTTTTAGAAACATAAACTAAGTATTTTACCAGATTTACTACCTTGATATCAATCTGATAGATTAAAGAACTCCAGTCAACAAAGAGCAGTTGCACTGTAGTATGGATAATTACTATGGGTTATATACATACCTTAGAGAAGGAAAGTATAGAACTGCTATAATCTCCAAGAAGACGGAAAGCTATGTAAAATAATACAGTTAAATACACATAAGATTTACTCTTAGTGTATGCTGTTTAAGTATAATGCCTAATAAATGTATTCCACCAAAATTTGATAAGTCCTGGTAATATAATTACATAAAATAGATGCATATTAAATCTAGCAGAAAATAAAGGGAAGAATGAAACAAACAAACAATTTCACAGAGCTTAGCACAAACTAACACTTTTTCTGACTTGCAAGATATAATTTTGTTCTGCAAGCCTCTTGAATGTTACCACATTAATATTATTTCTCTAAGTGCATCTGCTTTTACACAATGAAGTGCATTTTGATAGAACTTCTAACAGAGGAGTGAAAAATAGATGCACTTCTTGTCCACAGAGCTTTTTCCAAACCATATTTGAAATAGCAATGAACATGTAGCTCCAATAATATTGACTCAATCAGATCATATGTTTAAACATTTCCAGACATATTGATAAATTCATTGATTCTTCCCATTCTTTTGGTCACTGGACTATAGTAAAAGGGATCACTAGCCATTTGACCTTCATTGTGTATTAAATAAACACCAGATGGTAAGGATTCATTCAGTAAACCTATTCTTTCTTCTTCATAGTCATGTTCACACTGTTGCTTCCCACTGAGTCTTTATCTTTATTTGTCATGGTGCCAAAGCTGTCTCTATAGCACCTTTCATGCATCACAGCTTTCAAATCTTGTCCCATTAGTTTCATTTTGTTTCTATCATAAATAATCTACTACTTTCTCATACACTCTTTCATTACCTAATAATGCTCAGTCTTTGTACAAAAGGGTAGAGTATTTAAAGGTTAGTGAGTACAGTTTACCCATTAGTATATAGTCTATGTGACTTTGTAAGAGAAAAATTATAACAGGTAATAATTATGTATTCTATGAAATATCCATACTTTGAATAACTAGAGATATTTATGTTGTTGTTGTTGTTATTGTTAGTTTGAACGACCCTTCCATTTTAAGCACATTACTATCTAGGAGTCAGTAACATGAAACTTAGGAAGAGTTACATGCTTGGAATTTAACCATTTTGAATATCTTTCCACTGGACCCTCTTGTGGAAAGGTATAGACTTAGGGAGGATTTAAAACATTACAGTTAAGGGCTATGCAGATCCGGCTTAGATTTCTAAATGAGTTACAAAGTTGAAAATCAAACCTTGCTTCTGAATCATTTTTAGTTCAAATAGGTGAGAAAAATTCTCATAGCAATATAATTCAGCCTTGTACATAGAAGTGTAGTACATACTTCTGTGAAAAAAAAGAAGCACCTATTTTTTTCTCCCTAACTATACTCAATAGTAATAGATCACCCTGAGTTATCACATCAGATATGTTACCAATTGAATAAAAATACCCTATCTAAACATCTAATAGAAAATATTTAGTATTGGAGTAATATTACTAGTATAAAGAGAATGCTATAAGAATTTGGTAGTAATTTAAAGTGCAATATCATGACCTCTATACAAAACATGGTCTTTTAAATAGTATTTTAAGTTACAAAATTTACCAACATTGTAAGGCTGTGGGGTTTTGGGGGGAGTTGTATGTTGGGGGGCTTTGTCTTCACTTACTTTTTTCTTTTTAAATTTAGGCATTGCACTGCATGTATACTGGAAAAGGAGAGAAAGTATAAGCAAAACCTTCTGACTCAGTGACTTTCTCACAGTTATCAACAAAAGAGACTGTTTTAATTCCCCTGAGCATGAAGAAACACTAATGCTGCCAAGAGTTTTGATGTTTCCTGGATCTCATAGTGTATTCTGTTAATCTGCAGGTAGAATATCATTTTCCAAATACATAGTAAAGACAGTAAATATTCATTTGTCCCACTACTAACACATCTTTTTTTCCATTAGGAAACATATGTTGAGTCTCACATGAAAGTTTGTTCCCTGTGACTGAAACCGAAAAATAACATCTGAATTGAGAAAAGAGGGGGCTATTTGTGGGATTGTTTTTATTGTCTACCTGCCTATTCTTAGCTTCCCCGTGGTACTGCAGGAGTGTGAGGATGCCACAAGAGAGAAAAGGGATAAATGACCAAACTGTACCGATCATGCCGACCTTATTGCCCAGGCAATATCACTGTGCAATGATTCAGTGTCACAAGCACAGTGACTGACTGCTCGGCTTACCTGGAGAAGGCGGTGCCTAATGCCCCATGCACAGAGAGTTGAAGTGGATAAGTTGGGGAGAACAATTGAGTTCAAAATGCATTTCTTAATGACAATTCGTTACTCTATTGTCACTACAGAAGCTTGGAATATTTTCTGGATTAAATCAAAGAAGAATCCACTTTTTTGTTTGTGCTTCTCTTGAAAATCTGACTAGGGTCCCATTGGTTTGGATTTTTTCCCTGGCTCCAACACAGAGCTAGTAATACATCAGTTGTTTATCATATCCTCTGTGATGATTACTAGTGCTAAACTTTTTAGTCCTGGGAGAATTTTAGTGATTTTAGTTACATTTTTTTTTTCGACTTGCTAACAAAATGACCAATTTACCCTATGGACAGTTTCTTCTGATTGACATTCAGATTAAATTAATGACTCAAATGCAACACAAAATTCATCTCTCATACGTTACTTCCTTGTAATTACAATAAGTGGAAATCATATTACTTGGTCAATGTTGTCTCCTTAGGCTTCAAAGCAAAAATATTTGGTGGAGAAGGATTGATGTCACTTTAAACCTGCTATTTAGCTCCAAAAGCTGAAAAAGGCAGTGTAACCCCCTCATGCATAAATATATCACCTTAAGTTTATATTTCACTACTTTTTAAAAGTACTGAAGAATATGCCACAATATGTCTAGTTCTAGCAGCTGAAAAATTATGCTATGACTAAAATGACATCATTCTGCCTCCCACAGAATGTTTTGGCTCTGAGAGCTCAAGGAGCAGATGAAATTAACATAAAATGCCACTGTCATAGAGAGAGGAAGAAAAAAATATTAACATCTCCAGTATTTATTTCAACGATCTGAATAGAAGGTCACCATAGAGCCTTTTGCTGAGGGTCAGTGCAACAAACACTGTTGAAATTTTCCAAATAAGGCTTGCTATTAATGAAGACTGTCTGAAGGATTTCTGTTTCTTCTACTAAGAGTAGCTCCACAGAACTCTTTCATTTATCTTTATATTACCAATTGCTAATTTTTAAATTGTTTCTAGGTTCAGTTTAGAATGATTGATAGAACTCTAAATTAAGATAATGAACTTAGTTCTCCCAGTTCTTTTTTTATTATTATTACTTGCAAAATTTTATTTCAGAATCTGAGAGAAAAATGATGCTCCTGTTGTTGCTCCTGGTCTAACAGCAAGACATTCTCTGGCTTAGAGTTTAAAATCTAGATATCAAAAAGGATATTTTAGGCTGGAAAATAAGCCAGGCAGCAACCAGACACATGGGAGAACAAAGTAGTAAACTGAACAAAGCTTACAAAAAAAAAACAACAAAACAAGGTCTCACCTCACAATATTTAATCAGTGTGAAAAGAATTTTTTCCATGGATGTTAAAGTAGACTTGTGTTTTAAGAGTCAATGCCCCTTAAAAAAAAATTTAACAGAATTTCCTATGAATAAAATTGATGTGCAAATTTTGATGCAAATTTTGAGGCTGTTTAACATCAAGTAAGGGGTGGTCTAGGTGTTGAGAGAACTTAGTAGGCAGGAAGGCTTAATGTGGAAATCAAAAGGTCTGTTTTGATCATGCTAATTTGAAGTGCCATCTACACATTTGTGAGAGATCAGAAAGGTAGGTCACAATACTGGATGTGGGTAGGTGTTTAGTCAACAGCTAGGATTGTGAAATCTTGACATAAGAAGTGAGGTGCAGAGAGAGAAATACTGCTGATCAAGGGCAGAGTAGTAGGAGAAATATACTGAGAGAGGGAGACTGGAATGGGAAAAGGTATCACAAATTTTCGAAGAAGTAATGAGAAATGAGAAGAGAATAACAAGTGAAGGAAGATAGCTACAGAAAAAAATCTAATCTCTTTTTAAATAACACAACACTGTAAGATTAAACAGAACTACTGCTCTGTATCCGGAAAAAAATCCTAACAGAGCAGTACATATGGCAATAACCAGCGAATTCTTGACAGTATGGTTCTCACTGTATTTGACTGGTCTAAATAACACTGGAAGAAACAATATTAGCCACTGAGTTAAATATAATATTGACTTGTTTCAGTTTTCTTGAATTTTTTACCTCCAGTTTAGAGACAATCAGAGTTAGTAAAAAAATAAAGAATTATAACTGAGATTTCTTATATTTAATTTACCTTGTTGATAATTATTGCAGGATGACTGAAGATACAGAAAATGCAACACAAATAGCAGGTGGTTTTTTGTTGGTTTTTTTTTTTTTTTACTATCATCTCTAGCCTAAAACACAAATTTGCTAGAAAATGTCATACTTCATTTCCTTGGTACAAATTTACTTCCTTCTTGATTTTACTCATAGCGAATAAGAGAAATATTTCCAGTGTAGCTTCTAGGGATTTTTCCCCTACTACTGTTAAGGATAGCTGTGCTTTTTCATGGAAGCAAATAACTGGAACTGTGGTGGTGTCCAAATTCATACCATATGTACATTGCGGACCAAATGCATACAAATTTATATAGAAAAGTTTTATTACTTTTTTAAGTTCTTCAACAAAGACAGAAAAAGAACTAGAAGAAGAGAACAGAAGAGAACCCAAGATAGGCTCAAACTTTCCTCTCACCCTGCCCCACACACAACCTCCAGTATACGACGAAATTAAAAGATTCAAGGGTTTGGACAGAAGGTCATCTGAATGAACAAATTCAATGGCATCAAAACAGCGATTTTACTTTCCAAAGTGAAATTCTTCGGCAGTAATATTATGGCTAATAATAAAGGATGAATAAAAATTAGATAAAAGATGTCATAGCGAAAAGCAGCATGATTTATTCAGGTATGCATAATATATAGGGAACTTCAGATACTTGCTGAGGGCTAAGTACACAGTAAGAAAGCTGAAATCTTGTGGGTGGAAGACAGTCTGCGCCTCAAGAATTGGATGGAAATCACAGTTACACTGAGAACACTACGATGAAACCAACGAAGAGAAGAGATAACAAAGAGACAAGAGAGAGGCACTGAGCTTTGCAGGAAGAAGTAGATCCAGCAACTGATTCCTAAAAAAAAAAAAAAAAAAGAGAGTTCTAATGCATATTCTTTGGCAACATAACTGAGAGGTGACTCAGGACTTCAGATGAGAGAACACTGATCTTTCTTAGTTGTTGATCTTTAAGAACAATTGAAAGATTTATGCAAGCCCAGGGTATTGAGGACTTGCTGAAGAACATTTGTCACAACTTGAGTCTGGAGATCTTCTGCCTGAGTTGCAATAGCTTTTGACGTAAACAGAGAGGTATGATGATAGCTGTATCATTCACAGATTATTATGGCAATTACCTAGATTAGATTGAGATTTTGTTTTTGAATATGCAGTTTCAAAGCAACATGGTGATATCTTCCAAGACATTAGGATTTTTGGCATCTAGAGTGTTTAAAACACTGCTTTTACTGTTTAACACAATTAAATTGTTGGAATACCACTGCCTAAAGGTGATGATGTTTAACTAAGAGTCAAGGAACACCCTGTTTCCAGGAAAAGCTCCCTCTTTGAATTTCAGTTGTCAGTACCACATGACCAAAAGTCATCCAGCAACACTACAGCTCATGCTATAGGTAACTTCTCAGGAATAGATATTTTCATCTTTCCTATTTTACATTATAGTATGATAAAATATTTCCATGAGGAGAAAATTGGGAAGTAAATATGGAACTATATAGACTTTCAGAGATCATTTACAGATAGTTTTTAAGAAATTTTGGCTGTCAGTCAGCAAATGAGGAGGATAAAGCACTTCTTCAGAGCAATGCACTTTAGTGAGACAGCATAGATGTGAGCTTCTGAAAAGTCAGTTTCTCTGACACACTAGTGTAATGAATTTTCTGAAGACTGAATAAAAGGAGAATGCTTAGCTGTAGAAGAGTAAAAATTATCTTTAAAGACTTTGCAAATCTTCATTTCCATATCCATTATTAACCTTCTCCAGCATGATTCATACACAAAAATATGCATACATTATTAAGGCATGCACAGTTGGCCAGACCCTTAGTTCCTTCATGCAAATATTTCATTATTTTTTAATAAGGTAAAGATGAGGTTATTTGTTTTAGATTGTGAGGGATCAGAATCTGATCTTCTTTTATATAGTACTAACAACAATATTCAGTATCTTGGTCTTCTAGTGGAGATTTGTATTACATTTCAAATTGAAATGTTTTAAACTTTTGTTAGTTGTTACTGTCAGTCTGATATACAAAATAATTGATTTCAATACAACACTGTGAGATTCAGGGAGCTTAATTCTTCAGGTTTAGAATGAAATACTCTTGAATGTCAATATGTTCAAATTAGGCATTGCTTTCCAGCCAACAGTAAGTTTTGGTTAAGGAAAGTCTTCAGAATCTGGGTCCACATTTATATTTGAATATTGGCAAGGTTTTCGAAACAGGTAGATACTAATGCACACAGATTGCCAATTTTTATTGTAAGAATTTGATATAAAACTATTCCACTTAGTCTTTATGCATAAATTCTAGGTTTTATAATTACAGTTGAATTCAGAATGTAAGGAATTTAAACGTTATTCAGATGTTTGTATATTTTACATATTCTGGGATATAGACCTACATTCCAAGTGTTAGTAACCCTCTTACGTGGTTTGCCTCACAGACAGATTTGTCTTAGTACGTTATAGTTGAAAGAACACCATTAAGGAAGCCTTTCTTTGCAGTTCCTGATTGTGATTGCGAGCATATCAAATTTATTCCCTTGTAATTGAGATCATTTTCCAGAAGCTTTGAGAACTGTATGTAGTAGTTTTGTAGAGAGCTCACAGAAACCCTATACTGGCAGACCAAAAAGCCATTTGACTGTCACTTTATGTCATTAACAATTTCTAAACCCATTACAGATGGGATGGACTGATTAAAACTGAAGAGGGAGGATCTTTTTCCCAGCCAGAAATATCCCCTGAGACTTTTCCTGCATGTGAAGTTTCTAATGATTGATGGGGAAAAAAATAAGACTGCCTGCCTCACACTTTATTTAGGGAAAAGGTTATTTATATTTGGTGATCTGCTTGCATTGGCTATCTTTAGAAACTAAATATTACCTGGATATTTTTGTTTTAAGAACTAGCAAAGCAAAAAGCAAGCTCTACACTCTTAATTTCTCAGTTTGTTCCTTACATTTCAATATGCACTTTTTATAGCTTCCCTGTTAGTTGTATAAATGGTGCTAAAAGACTAAAATGTTTATCTTCTAGCCCCCACACCTCCTTTCCATTCTGATGTTTTATTTCTGTAAATGAAAGCTACAGCTGGAATATTGTTTTACTACAAATCTCACACCAGCACTGTCGTTTGTGATGTGACACCAGAGATTCTTATCTATAAGCTGGGTTGGAAATATTAAACATTCTCACATTGTGCAAAGTGTTGAGGACGAACATCAGTGCAGTGAGGTGCATCCAACACTTCTGTGCTTCCCACCTGATTCTTAAACTATGGCTCCTTTAAAAGGCTAATATTTGCTTTATATGGAAGTGAAAATATTCAAGTCCTAACATGTACCGGAAATATTGCTGAATTCTATATTCCTCTAAGATCTTTTCTGAAGATAATATTTGAGGGGGGAAGAAAGAATGAAGACCATTCCAATTGAAAGAAGGAAAATGTGTTATTTCTGTCAAAAATATCTGCAACACTTGCAGGAGAAGAGAATTTCCATTTAATTCAAGTGACTAGTTTTCTTTGAGCTGACATAACATTTTATCACCTTTAAAAATAACAAGCTTAAAAGTAAAGTAAATTTCTGAATGGCTGGTTTTATTTTTTTTAATCTGATTTTTGTTTTCACAGTTTCTTTTTCATGATAATCCTTCCAATGAAAACGCTAACAGGGCCATGGATTCAAGACCACCCTAATCACTTCAATAATCAATCTGCACTGCTTTCATGGAAACATCAGCATGAGGTGTAGAAAGGGAGTGACAGTAATCTAATGTTTGTGCTACAGTTAAATATACTTAAAATGTATGTACTATGAGCTAAGGTCACCGCACTAGTCTAATTCTACTGAGCAACAGTATACCACATCAGATGAATCAGATCTTACAAGGCAAAAGGTCTACAATAATGCAACCATGATGGACATGGAAGTCTGACAAAATACTTAGACGATTTACAAGTGCCTTACAGAGTTGAGATGATTTATTTCATTATGTGCTATAATAAAATGGTTCAGAAAGAGGCAAGTGGGATAAAAGAAACATATGAATCAGTCCAGAACTACTACAGCTTTCCTTATAACACTGCTAGGAAGTAGCTGTCTGAAACAGAATAATGAAGGCTGAGTACGAGGAGTCTGGTTCCGATGTGTAATTTTACTGTTATAAAAACAACCAATGAAGAGTTTCACAGAATGTTCTGAGTTGGAAGGGACCTGCAAGTATCATCAAGTCCAACTGATAAGTAATGGCCTATATGGGGATTGAACACACACCCTTAGTGTTTATTAGCACCATATTCTAAACAACTGAGCTGATCTCAGGGTTAAAGAGAATTGTTCTCCAGTGTTTACTTTGTATTTTTGTGGGCTTTTTCTTTTGATTTTTTCCCTTCACTGTTTTCATGGTTTACAAGACCTAATAACAGGACTTCAGAATTACATCACAGTACCACATACCTCCTGATACACATGTTCTGGCATTGGTACCTCACCCAAAATACCCAAATAATAACACAGTGTCTTCAAACCTGGATCACTTTGGAACTGCTAAGAATACAAATAAAGTAAGTTTAATGCTATACCCAGCATGAGAACTCTTCTATCAGAAATTTTTCCTGCTGTATGGATACAATGATATATATGTAAGTATAAGTAATGTAGTTTCCAAGGCTATGGCATTGGTGGAAATAAAAACCTAGAAAGTAGCTAGTTTCAAGCAACTGAACTCTAACAGGACCTTAACTGAAATGGAAAAAATCTTTCTAAATTGTAATGAAGATTAGAAGTCTACACAAAAATTATTTGTTCCAAGTTATTCTGAAAAATAATTTTGAGGAGAATTAGTACTAGACATGAAAACTGAGAGTCTAAAACACAACACAGTTTAAAGTTTACATTCTCTGGTTTCTAAGTCGGTCTTGTAAAAAGCCAGTCACTTGTTAGTTTTGGGTATACTATGTTTTTGTTTCTAATACATGTATCCATGGTAAATTTCCATTTTTGGAGTGCTGATCAGCCATCATCAAGTTAAATTCAGTGGAAGGAGCAGCTGCTCAGAACCATTGAAATTAATCTTGGTGGACAACAAAATTTGTGTTCAATGTTTTTGACAATTTAAATCTGAGCTTGGCAAATGTAGAAGCTTGTTCCATGGCAAAATTTTTCCCTCATTTAGTGACTTCACAATCCCCTGAGCTTTACCATTCTGTATCACACATCTCATTCTAATTAATGTTCCTAGGTGGGTGGAAGGGTTCAATTTGTACTTCACACTAGCATCGATACCACTGTTTGAACATGCTTTTGTCAGCTTAATAGTTTTGTTTTCATAAACAGTTGGTTCCATAATACTACAATTGGTCCTGCTGAATTTGTCCATGTATACTGGGAATACTTTGAGCAGGTTGAACACCGAAGTAAAGGAAAACTGAAATAGCAGATTTTCTCAAATAGGTCTTTTCTAACCTTAGGTAATGTCTAAAAAAGTAATTTAAAAATTATTATATAGTCATTTTATGTCTTCTAATTTAACTTCAGAAATATAACTTTCAAAGAGGTATTTATTGTATGTACACATTAATGTATATAGAAGAGTTCTCAAAGACAACAGAAGGAATATATATGGTGAGTTAGTCTTTTGGTATTGTCACAAATCCATCCATGCCTGTTCTGCTACAAACATGTGAGAATGTTTCAAGAAAAATGGTTGAAACTTATAAATTAAAGGTTCTTCAATATTGCATCTGGCTTTAACATCTAATTAACATTTTAAAGGCTACAGTTTAATTTAAATGAATGGCAGGCCTTTGACTGCACAAGACAGCTCATGAACATGATTACAACAAAGTAATTTCCCTTTGTCAGATACAGACTTTCAGTAATAGTGTTCTCTTAGCTTAATAAAGTTAAGCACCACTTACAATCGGCACTTCATTTTGCTTCTTTCTATTATATAGAATGGTGGTTGTTCAGTTCTTATAGCAGCCATCTGCGTAGGTGTTCATTTGTACTCTCCTGCTGTGTGGGTACTCTGTCTAATTCCCAAGCTTCTAGCTTTACAATAGTTTCACAAAATGCTGTTTGAATTTTTATAAGCCAGTTTTCATTATCATTAGTTGAATGTTCCAAAGCTTTATACTGCCCAATATGGGTCTATTTTGACTCATGTTTGTATGCATTGATAATGTCTCTGTGCTGTAATTTTAGTGTTACAATATGCACTGGAAAAACTTGTTGTATAAGTAAGTTGAAATTTATAAGGCTATAATTTATTCTATAATCTTCCCTTCCCCCCCCCGCCAAATTAAAAAAAAATAGATACATTTCAAAATCGTTATATAACTTTCATTTAAATGTTTGAATCTTTTTCAATGCAGTTGCAAAATTTGTGGAAGTTAAAGATATCCTAATGGGTAAAGCATAATCTAATAAATTGGAACATTCTGACACTGCCTTGTCACTATCCAAGACCCCTTGTTGCTGTGAGTTCTTGTAGTTCAATCTCAGACAAAAGAGAAGGATGTGACGGAATGGTATTCTGTTATTTTTTTCCATATTACTTTGCCCTCCTCTCTCAAGTGAATTCAGGCATTATTACCCCTTTGCTCAGAGCCTGTTAGAGCATTCCACAATAGAAAGTCCCCTTGTGTTCCTCAAACATGTCGTGTTCCCTTGGAGAGACATATTTGGAAGAGCAATTAAGTATTGTTTCTTGTAGAAGAAAGCAAGACATCTACTGGCATTCTATACTTACATGAGGCCCTCCTTCTCAGGATTCCAGAATGTTTTAGAAGTATTCATTAGATATATAACACCAACTGAACCATGTACTTTCCACATGCATATTATAGTTATGGTGTGGATGATTAAACAGAATCCTGTAAAGGAAAAATCAGTTATATGTTCCTTTAATTTTTTTATTAAAAAACAAGTAAGTGGCAGAAATGTATGCAGTTATCATGGTTCTTGATATTTCTCTATAGTTTAAAATTCATAGGGATTTGGAAGAAAGAATCACATTTTGCCTTAGTTTATTTACTGTTGAGGGAATAGTTGTTTTAAAATGTAATACTGTTCAGTATAGCCTTCTGAAACTTTTACCTGAAATACAAAATGAAGAAAAATCAGACTTAAATCACTGTTTTTCTCAGTGGATATAGACTAGATGTAGCCATCTGCTAATTTAATTTTCCTGCACCATATTAATGGACTGATTAAAAAATAAGCCATGTCTCAATTGGGAGTAAAAAATACCTTCTTAAGTATTCAGGAATATATATACAAATGTGTATATATATATAAAACACATGTTTCTTGAAATTATTTTTTTTAAATGACAATTATACAATAAGTTCCTCAGAACTTGTCAGAAATATTTGAAACAATAATCTAGATTGTTAAATGTCTTAAAATTTGTGTATCATACCTCAGGCAAACTTTTAATATTTTGCAGTGCAAGAAACTTGTAACTTCAGATTCACAATATCATCCCTAAAACTGAAGATGGTATTACTAAGGGCATAGAAAAATTTCCTTTGTCAGATCAGAAGACTAGATAAAGCTGTGAAATCTTTTGGAGTTTAAGCCCAAGTTTCACTGTGAATCCCACAACTTAGCTGAGAAATTATTTTATCAGTTGCTATGTACTGTGCATCTGAAAAAGTAATGGAAACAGAAGAAATACAGTTGTCTGGAATCTGAATGGAAAAATGCTCCTTCATCTCCGTTTACTAACTCATTCTGTGATAATAACATAAGTTCTCTTGAGCAGCAATTTCTTTATTCCTTGATGCTGCATATCAATTACTGTTAAAGAATTGTGCTTAATTTTTTTCCACATTTTCAGAACAATAAAATTGCTTTGCTTAAAATCCATGGTAGAAATCCCAATCCATTTAGGTCAAGGAGACTTCTGTTGTTTTTCACTGCAGTAAAAATTTCACTTTATCTTCTTTATTTAAATATCTGAAAATGAGGGAACCCTCAGGTTTGCATCTGGCAATAGGAACTATGTAGTTATTTCTGAAGTAAGATGCTCTGTTAAGACTCAATCTCCAATGATCTGTTTTTCATCAGGTACGAAGGAATGCAAGTATATCTGTAAATCACTGTAAGACTTTTTTTTCCCTCTAGTTCTGGATTCAGTACATGCTCCCTAATCTAAAAAACCCTGCATGAGCCTGAGCCTAATTAATTCAACGATCTGCAAACTCCATGAGTCTTATCATGGCAACAGCAACAGACGATGCTTCTTAAATTTACATCCTCTAGAGTGCACTTAATAGGATCAGAACATTCACAGGGAAGAATACTCAGTTATGGAATTTGTTTCTACCAGTAATCGAATTGAGTGTGTTTCTTTCCACTTGCAGACACCCGCAGTCAGAAAGAGAATATTTTCTTACTGAGCACTAGATTTGTCCTTAAATGTGTACAAAATACAAATGAGAAGAGACTTCAGTGAGGAGGAACCATAGTTTTACTGCTGTTATGACTGGGGTTTTGCACAAGACAATTTATGTAAATAGCTCCAGGAAGAATGATGGGCATTTTTGAAAATACATGTGGAAATACATATTACAGAAATTCAATCTCCTTGAGAGAGAAAAACCCATCGGTCTTTGTGAGATATTTTATGATTCAATTGAATTTTTATTTTAGTCCTTCTAATTAATTCTTAAGGTTTAGTACATAATAAGAAAACAAGTTACGCTTTTTGTTTATTTTTTCACTGTTAGCTGAAAAGGACTAGGACTGCATCCAAATTTTTAAAGTACCAATGAACCAAATATACTTTTTTATCTTAGAATCAACTCACAAAAAGTGCAGATGGCACCACCAATAAATGACTGTCAAGGACCAAGATCTTTTCTATGCAAATGACTAATGCATCACTACAATTCTGTCAGAGCTACAGAAAGAGGCTGCCAAAAAGAATCATATCATAATCAGTGAGTGTTCCTGATTGTTCACTGTTTGTAGCACATATGGATCCTCTGAAATACAGAACACCTACCTAAAAGAAATACTGAAATCATTATGCATCATGAACTTTTGCATGTGTTTAGAATGTTTAAAGGAAACTATTTGGTCTACAATAAACAGACATATTTTCTCAGTGTCAATACAGCAATAGTTGTGTTAAAAAAAAGAAACAACAACAGAACACCCCCCCCACAAAAACAACAACAAAAAATACTAACAAAAACACACCAAAAAACAAACACAAAACACATTAGAATCTATGCCTTAATTTACAAAGCAACAACCATGACACAGTTGGAAACTGAGCTGTCTCAAGCTTTCTCATAGGCACCTTGAAATGTATCTACTGTGAAAACAAGCTATGTAGTAAATACCTGAGGAACAGGACGGGAGAAGGAGATAATAATTCCACTAATAAAACTTTTTATTGTATTGATCATGGAATATAGTTGATTTCTAACAGTCTGGGGTTCAATGTGAGAGATGATTAGACACCAGTACCTATATGACAATTAAAAATAAATGATTTTGCATAAAACCAAAATGATTAATAGAAATTTTTAAGATATCAAAAACTGAGTGTAGAACAAACCAACTCAAAGGGAAATAAAGCCACAGAATATTTGAAAGGTGATGAGAATAATAGAAGAAAAAAATCTATTTCTATTGAAAACCAGTTACAAATTTGGAAGAGGCTCAATGCAAAGTTCAGATAAAATTAGATTATTTCTTGAACAATCCTTTAAAATGGAAATACATGCTTAAACAATTTTTTTTCCATGAGTCCCTGTAGCACTGTCAGAAGAGCTTGACATTGTTCCTTTCAAACTGGCACAGTTGTATAATAGATGGATTATAGAAAGGAATGAGCTCAGAGACAGTCTCTCAACAATAAAACTGTATCACAAAGATTATACTCCAGAAAACAAATTAGGCAAAAAAGGAGATATTTGCCTTTTACAGAAGCAAAAGCAATACAGGACTTAAGAGGGAAGCATCTGTATCTGGGAGAATTCACATGCCTTAATTGTTAAGTAAGTTTATTGTACCTTAGAAGTCCTCTGTAACAAAGGCCGCTTCCCTACTAAACATGTTATAGTTTGAATCATCTGAAGATATCTGTCATTCAAGATTTTGTAGTCAGGCCTCTGAGATGGAAAAGATTTGAAAGCTAGACTAGACCCCTACCATCATTATGTATGACATGTCCTACTTATCTCAGAGCATACTCTTGAAACAATTAACCCAACTTCCTTTAAAATTTTGAAATTATGAGGAATTTCTTGGTTCCAGTCATGTTGTCATGTTCAGTGTGTAATTTATATCTTGTCTGAATAATGTCTAGTTTTTCATTTTTTATACACTGAGCCATGTCAAATTTTGTTCTGTTAAAGAAACAAATCACCTATATCTTTTTTCCTTTTACATGTTTCTACACTCTTAAAAATGTCTTTTTAATCTGCTTTTAAATAAACAAACCAGATGTAGCAACTCACATCTTGATGGAGAATGCTTCTGTAGCTCAACTTGCTCTGCTGCTTGAATTCTTTCCTTCAATAAATTTATAAAAGATGAACCCCCGCAAATAGAGTTCTACTCAAGCTTTCACTATTGGCATGTAAAGAAATTTTCTACACATTTATATCACCTGATTTTACTCAATATACATGTATGTATCTATTCTGGGCTGGTCAGGGTTCTTTTGGCAATTAAAGAAGGAAAAGTAATTCTAAAATCACATTCACCCTATTTTAAGAAAAATGATTCACCTTCTGGAATACTTGTACCTCTGTCTTAACTATACAGAGAGCCCAGAGCTAGTTATATCTCCACCTTTCAGGCACCTGCAGTAGGTGAAGAGATTCCCAAGTACATGGTGAGTTATTTTCATTCTTTCTCACGAGATTTGAATTGACTAAATGAAATAAATCCTTTAAGTAAAACAGATGCATAAAAATATTTTTGAAAATATTTTGATACTTTAGTTTTAACTATTTTGCTGGTTTGGGTCCTAAGTAGTTGTGCAGACTCCTATCAATTTGTATTTAGGAGACTGGAGCACTTTATTCAAGGACACACATTTTCAAGTTTTGTAAGCCTATTTCTTTCAGAACAAATGCAAAATAATGATTCAAAGCTTTCACAATAGAGATTTATCTATTAATTTTTTTCCTAACTTAGTTTGTCATAATTTCCATTGCTTCTTGCATTTCCTTGCAAATTGTATTCCTTCACTTAGTTTATAATCTGTTTTGAACAAGGGCCATGTCTCTGCTCCGTTACAGTGGCACCTGAAAGGTGTGATCTGCAGACAACATTACAATGCAAGTAATTCCTGTTTCTATGCTTTAACTTTTTCAACTTTGACATTTACTTTTTGAACAACATTTCGTGCAAAAGAACTCTGTGGGTTTTTTTTTTTAATCAGGATGACCTGTTCATCCACACTCCTTAGTGGAGTTCCTCTTTAAATGCAAGTGTGTGGTTCTGTGTTTCTTTCTATGACTACAGTTGTTCAGATGCATTGGCATCTGCTTCTTTGACTGCATGAGCAAAATAGCTGCCTAAAGTTACACTCTGGCTATGAGTTGCACTCAAACAGTTGTATTAGCCATTTCCTCTTTCACCAGATTTCATTGGTAGACCTGCACCCATGCATTGTTAATTTTTACTTATCAATCATAACACTTGTAGAGTAGATTTTGGTCTTTGTGGAACTGAAATGAGAAAATCAAGTTTTGCTCTTTGGGTCCTGGTAACCAGGTTTAATTGTCAAAGTTCCCAAGTAAGCAAGGATGGGATCAGAGTGGATCTGTAAGCATTCAGGGCATCATGAAAGCCAACAAAACCTCAGTAAACCCAAAACATTCTTCACATAACCAGTGCTGAATGCTTTAATTTCTTAAAAATTAATCTGGAAAAATTGTCAGATCATACATCTGTCATGCTAATTTACAGAGGCTGAAGACTAACAGAGAAGTATTGAAGACAATTATTGTTCCTCTCTTCAGTAGTATTGCATCCCCCCCAGCACTCTCCCTCTAAGTTTCCTGGCTACCTGGTAAGTTTAATCATGAATACCTGTATTCTAGCTGTAATTTGCTGTATGCTGATAGGTGCCACTGTCAGTGCATCTGTGCAACACTTTTCTTATGCATTGTCTAATGTGTCATGGGCTAATATTTGTAGCTGGAATTTATAGTAAAGGAACAGAAAGCACCATATTTAATTCCCACCACGACCTTGGCCGTTCCTTTTAAAGTATCTGTCATAGTTTAGTTGGGTTATTTTTTTCCTTCATTTAAAATGCAGCTGCAGTATTGTCAATGACAAGTCATCCTCAGTCATCTTTAAGTCACCAGGGTTCATCTCTGATCTCATTTTTCACAGGTTCTATGTCAAATATGAGCTATTCTTGATTGGCTCAGGTTTCTGTGGCCAGAATCAGACATATTATTTTAGGTAAAGAGAGAGAGACATTTCTAGTTCACAGAAGCTGCTAGGAAGTTTTTTTTTTTTTTTCTTTTCATCAATATCCGATCTGATTTAGTATAAAAAGGAATTATTAATTTTTCACTTTGAAGATTTTTTGTTGTTGTTTTTAAACACAAATTTGTATTTAGAAAAGGAGTGGTAGTTATTGAGACAGATGTAGTAAGTGTCATGATGCTACCAAAATGTTCTAACTTCTACTCCAAACTATCCTAATGTTCCATCTCAACCCCAAATTAATTGCATTGTATTGACTGACATCAGATCTTTGTGTTGTCAGCCTAGTTCATCAGTTACAAAAGTAACTGAAATGAGGATGTGTGAGAAGTTTAGAGGTTCAATATTCAGTTTAATCTCCTGATTTTAATCATTCATAATCCAGTTCTTAAGAAGGCTTAAACTGCTCAGACCAATTCTTCCTTTTCTCATGTTATTTATAATTTCTTATAATATTATGATAACACAACTTGCAAAACTAATGTGAACCAAAGAACTTTACTTCTAAACCAGTGAGTTGTGTTAGAGTTTCAAATTTGACCTACTTTGTAAGCTTTGTAGGATTGTCTGGGTACTGCTAGAACAGAAGGATTTTTTTTCAATTTAATTAAGCTGCTTAGAAAACTACACTCTCTTTTTTTTTTTCTTTTTTAATCAGGCATCTTTGGACAAATCTGGAGACATATCCATTTCTGATGTCTCTGGCCCAAGAGCTGAAGATTCAAAGGGGAAAAGTTGGCCTCTCTGAAATGATTTGAGAAAACAAAATTATTTTCAAGTGTCTATGCTTCCAGTATAAGCAATATGTATATATATATAAATACATATATAAAACCCCACACACTGAGTGCTGCCAACAGTCACTATGAATGAAATGCAGTGAGAACAAATGAAAGAAAGCTTGGTTACTGTATTATGGTTAACCATTTTCTTACACCACCCTTTTTTTATTTCACAGATGTACACTTTCTCTTTCATGATGAATTCCCTTCATTCGTATACATTAAAAGAATGTAGCCATTTAATTTCATAGTTGTATTCCTGGAATTCCGGTTCACATCTCATGTACTAAAGGAATTTATATTTCAAAGATGCTGCAATCTGACCATGAATTTCCTTTGTACCTGCAGCTTCACTTCATAAATTGCAGCCTACACCATATTTCATAAGATCAATGAGCTTGTTACTTATGCATCTGCTCAGAGAGATATAAACATCAAACATACCTAAAGCTGACATACTGGATTGGAATTCACACAAATCTCTCTGGTGCTAACCTTTAACCAAGTGGTTGTAGACCTGACTACAGAAATGGAACACATGAGCTTACTTTCCCCTTGTTTTCCAATCAATCCTTCTGTTATGAAAAACTGACATTTTAGTAAGATGAGATTAAATGAGAACTGACATCACTGAGAGAATTTTCAATTGTTTCAAAAGATTCTGAGCAAGTCACTGCATAGACAGTCACTTTAGATCACATTTCAATGTGGTCAACACTTTAGCCTACCTTTTATTTACTAAGAATTTCTGTCATAACAGCATACCAAAGCTTTAGGGATGTACTTTAGCAGTTCTAAATTTTGGGAAAACCTCTAGCATTATTGATCCACTGTCATCATAAAATCCACAATCCAAATAGAACCATTACAATTGTAATGTTGCTTTGTAAGTATTATAACACAACATGTAGTCACAGAAAAAAAATATATCAATTAAAATACAAAACACCCATGTTTTCATTACCAATAGTATGAATGAACTATGTTTGCAATGTCCTGCTTTGTATGTAACTTTTCTTGGCAACAGAGGCAATATTTATAGTAAAGTCTATCACCACTTAATAATTTTATACATTTGAGTATTTTGATACTTCAAAGCAGCGGACTAAGCAATTCACTTGTCATGTACATATTTTTGCATTCCTGATTGTGAAATACCCTTCTTATTAGGAATATCTTTTGGATGTATTTAAAAAAAATAGAGATATATTGTGGCTTGCTTTTAAATGCATAGTAGGGAAATATTTTTCCAAATATAATTTATTAGATTTCAAGCATTGAACAGCCAATTTAATATTCCTTGAAGTAAGTACAGTAAATAAGTAACTTTACATACTAAAAATTTCCTGAAATGAGAAATTTTATAGCAGCTGACTATATTTTCTCATAATTAACCATGGAATTTAAATGTAGGGAAGTTTTATATAAGCGGTGAATTTTCAAAGGAAAATGTTAAGGTTCAGTTCTGAGATGTCTTCTACATAAAAATTTAGGCAATTCTGTTTCAAGAAGTTTTTCCTACTTTTTCATTCAACAGTTTATCTGACATTAACTGCACACAAAGTATTAAATGAGTATTTCTACTAGACAAAAATTGTAAAGTTCAGATATAGAAAATAAGAAAGGTTGTAGGGGAGGTGCAAATCATTCAGCCCATCACTTTCCCTTGAAAGTTTTGATTTGTATTCTCTATGGAATCCACTCAGCCTTGACAGGGAATAACCAACCTTATAACACAGCAAGATTTTCTTTTTCTTTTACAAGCTTCCCCAGGCTCCATTTTGCCACAAGGCCATTCAGGCCATTTGTGGAGATAAAAGCTGTTGATGAAAGAAATGCAGGTTCTTGCAGCTGGAGTAGAGGTGGTAAAAGTAGAACATTTAGCCACTTTGAAGGAGGTGCTTGGACAGATGGGTATATTAGAGGTCCTGTGCAAAGACCTCAAATTTAAAAATGCCATCATTTTGTCCTACCCTGGTGAATAGATACCTGTAACCATTTTGGGGATGTTATTTCTTCATGTTTTGCTTATTAAAGCTGCCCATTTTTTCTTTCCTATTTGAAAAACCAATATTGTAATTTCTACTTTTGATATCAACATCAGCATATATATACCTATAGAAAAGATACCAATGGGATGTGTATCCTTAGATACACACTCAGAGTTTACAAGGTATCTGTCTTATGGACCCGTCTAAAGATATGAATCTTCTTTGAGAAAGAGGCCCTTAGCAAATAATTTTACTGATGAAGTGCAAGCTGGAATAGAAATCAACATTTTTTTTCACATGGCTATATGTTGTCTTCAGCACTGACAACAGGGAAAAAACAGTATAAAGTTATAATACATAATAAGCAGTGTTGACTGAGAACAAAACCAAGTTTTCATTTGCCTTGCATTTACTCTTTTGCTACCATTTTAATTAGTCTTCTATAACTGCTCCTCTACCAGTGCTCCAAATAATCAGACAAATACTTCTTTAATTTAGTAAATAAATAATGACTTAAAAAATCTCATGAGGCTTTAACAATCTCTCACTTCTCACTAAAAAAAAAATCTAAATATCTAAAAGAAATAAAAGTACATTTGAACTAATAATTAAAACCAATGTTTAATCTTCATAGTGATTTTCCAAAGCTAAAACTGGCTTGCATCTATTTGTTGATAAGTTTTATTCTTTATAGATTCTTTGTAACATATAATGTAACCAAAGTGTAGTATTGTATCTGAATATTGTATTTCTTACTTCTAGATGCAAAGATACCCAATTTAATTGTATAAATTAAAGATAACCTTACACTTATTTATTCAATTTCTTAATTTTTACGTTATTTCTCTTACAAAAGCAATGAACTTTGGCTTTGAATGAAGTTAATTTTGTATTGAAATTTGGAAAATGTTAAATGAAAAAATTATGAAGTTCAACTGTATTGCTTAAAGAAAAATATTAGCTGTGTTGGATAAATAAGAAAAGTATTCCAGAAAGCATATTTTCTATATAAACAAACAGCCTCCTAGTAAAAGCAAACTAAGCAAAGCAGTTCCCTGGCAGCCAGCTATCATAGGCAATTGCTTACTTCTTGCCTTGAGAACTGTCTTAACTGGTTGATGTAACAAAATAAGAATTATTGATGGCTACTGAAATTAATTGATGAGATTTAAAAAAATATTCCAAATATATAGATCTCAGCCTTTCATGAATAATTTCATTACCTCTCAGTTTCTCACTCTGAGTGACTCTATCATTCCCCTTTGTAGTCATAGAAGATGGCTTGTTGTTTCAATAAACTATAAACTCAGGTACCTTTTCTGGTTTTGACCACCCTATAGTTTATCTTTTTAAAAAAATGTTGGCAGGTAATTTATGCCTAATTTAATAATGTAATTTAAATTATTTTCATATATGTTAACTTGGGCCACAGATTTTGTAGCTGTGCAAATAACAAAGTATGGAGCAGTAATATAAAACTTGTTTCTGACAGGTCTGATTCTACAATGAGGGTCTGCATGCTTATAAAATCAGGTTGTCAACAGTTTTTATAGTTTGAATGTTGTATAAGAATTAGTTTATATACAAAATTCTCACCCATGTGCTGAGCTGCATATTTCTCTGAGATACTCATTAGTTTTAAATCATAATGACACTTGAGAAAGCTGAGATATTGCAACTATTAATGGATTAAAATAAAACTTTTGTTTTGGTCAAGAAGTTAAGCATAGACAGCATGTGCCAGAATAGAGTATCTCATCTTTTTTACTTAACCCTTTTTGCCAATCGGTAAAAGCATGTGCATGTAGAGCTCAGCTCTTATGAAATTGATGCCGAAGGGGTTTTTTGATTTTTCAATTTTCATATTTTGCAGATTTTAAGAACACAGTAAATGTAATGCTGTAGATTTTAGTGAATTAATATTTAACAGGTTATAGTATAAAGTCCTTCTATCTCCACCCCTGCTCCAGAACAGGTAGCTAAGATCTGCCAGCTATTTAGTTAGTCTCTTTCTCAAGGTACCAGATTAAAGAATATCAGGGAAAACATAAACATGGAGCAGTGTGATCTCGAAGCCCTCGAGAGTGTCCAAAGAACCTTTGTGTGCTGAAGAAGAGGAGGTGGATGAAGACAGAGGGTCCCAACGACCCCAGCCCCAATTCAACAGGGGTGGGAACTGGGAGGGGACAGAGGTGGAACTGGACATGTGGACAGTAGTGACTGGATAGGTTATATTATAAAAGCTATAGAACTTACAGCTTGCAAGGGCGCGCGTCGATGTATTCCTGGATGAGCGGGGTTGCTCATTAAAGTGCCTGCCCATTGTCTTCTCTCCTACAAAACTTGGCTCGGAGTCTTTTTTACAGACTTTTACGGCAACAAAATCCATACCATTGGTGTGTTTGATAGGCTCTGGGAATTCTCCAGTAACATTTACACAGGGGTTGAGGATAGAAATCAATGAGAAATATTCAAGTTCATAGATTTAAGTACAATACTTTCCTTTGCAAGTGACTACTGAATATTATTCAACATTTGGTTTCAGTTTATTTTCTTTTGAGTCATCTGGTCAACACCTAAATACTCTTGTTTTCATTCAAAAATTAGCAACAGTTGAATACACTCAACCTCTATAAACCAGTTTTTAATGTGAAAACTGAAATCTGCTTCCCGTGAGGCAGAACCGTATCATTTTAGTGATTTTAATGTTAAATGGGTTTTGTTTGATTGATCACAGCTCTCAGCATCTCCTTCTGATTTCTATTGCTATTTACACATGCATGTTTAAACGTGTTTTAATTTCTGGTATCTCTGCACAGAAGCTGAAGTCAAGTTAATCACAGACACTAAACCTACTGGAATTTTCCAAAGATAGCAATAGTATGGTCTCAGAAAAGTTCCCCCATCCTCACTATACTAAAGGCCAGGACTTTTCCCATCTCAGTAGAAACACAACTAAGCTGCCACGTTTCTAACAATGACAATTACTTACTCCAAGTCTCTTGGTAAATTTTAGGCCTGAGGTGTAAGATAAAGGAGGAGAGAAGTCTCTCCAAGTGTGTCCAACTCACTGAAAACTGCATTGCTATACCTGTAAGTTGTAGTTGCAACCTGAAGCCAAGCATATTCAGACTCATGAAAAAGCACTCCTTTTAAATAATTAGAATAAGTACTGGAACACTTTGCCCAGAATAAAAATGTTTTTTGCAGTGCAGTGGATTATTTAGATCATATTCATAAACATGTTTGGATATTTTTATGAGATAGATTTTTAGTTCAAATACAATGATTCAGAGAAGTCAACTAGTATCTACATTAAAGTTCAGAGAAGAGGACCATGGGACCCCTTCCTGCTTTGTATTTCCCTCTAACAGAATCAAATCACTCTAACTTTATTTATAATTTTACAAAGTTATGTTTCACCTGAAAATTTTACTGAGGTGATGTTTTATTTAAATTTCTCTGATGAAAAGCTTTCAAACTTGTTCCAGTCTCCAGGAAAGCCCTCAAGAAATGCTTCATTTGACAATTATTTTCTATTGACATCCCTTTTTTGAATCTGTCAGCTGGCCAGTTCATTAATGTCTTACCAAAACTGGAGCCTCTTACATTTATACAATTACTGCTAACAATGAAACTTGAAATCTCATCAAAAAAAGAAATTACTTTTATCTGAAAAGACATATTTTCTGTAGACTCATGCTGACTGGAATTATTACACCTTAGTTCTTTGACAACTGAATTTGCCATCAGCTTTTTCAAAAGCTTTCTTTTATTAAAATGTTAGGGGTCTATTACAGTCTGGATTCTTCATTTCTCTTTCCATGCTGTGTAATATTCCTACACTTTCTGAATATCCATTCTTGTCAAAAGTAAGCTTTGGTAAGAGGCTGTGTACACAGATGATGGAAATCATTTCTATATGCTGATAAACAAATGCTTTCCCCTGAAGTTTTTGTATGAATATCTAGCACAGCAGACAAGTAATATTCCATTCCATTATTTTTTTATTGTTTTATACTCCAAATGATATATATTAGTTTAAATATTTTCTGTGGGTTTACTATTTTAATCAGCAGTATGTAGTATGTTTGCAGCATTGCTATAGTTTATTCTTTTACTAGTATTAATTTCATCCTCCATTTGAAGGAAGCCAATTTGGGTGTGGAATCCTGTATGATGTCTTTTGCACTTTTCACACTTTGACTCCTTTTTTCACTTTGGAACATACAATTTACATTAATTGCATTTGTTTCCATTTATTTTCCATTTTGCTTTCTTTTTGCTAATTCATATATCAATATTGATTTCTCAGAAAACCTAATAAATATTAGCCAAAGCTATTTTCATTCTTGATTATGGAACCACAGGTTTTTTGCCATCAAAAATTCATTCCTAAACTTTTCCAAGTTACTTTCATATATTTGTATCTTAACTTTTCACTCACATCAGCCTCAATCATAAATTGTCCCAGGTTTGTGGAATAAGCCTGAATACTTATATATGGCATTAATTGAGACAGTGAATGGTGCCTAATATAAAGTGACATCTTTAGAGACTTTTTTGTAAGCCATCTGGACATCTGTGATTATAATTCTTCAGTCATGTTCACTCTTCCTCATCTCTTGGTAATCCAAATTCAACCAAATCCACATTCTTTAGTGTTACCCAAATTCATAACACAAGAATGCTTTATGAATGAATATGTTTGATAGAGAATAACTTAAAATGATCTGCCAGAAAAAAATTTACAGTCCTATATAAACAGACCTTTCATTCATAATTTCGTGTGAGATGGTCCACAAAATAGATAATAGGCAAATCTTTAGCAAACATCTGCAGTCTGTTTTTGAAAATCATGACAGAAATATTTTAACCACTGTCTATGCAGTTTGTAAGTAAAAAGAAACGTGTGATGACCATGGATTATGCATGTAAGCTTTTCATTATTCTGTGACTAAAATTTTGGAATAGTTAATAATATTGGCAGTAATCAGTACAATAAAGAAGATTACCCCTTAGTTTAAAATTCCTTTGTATATTCAGTAGCTAGAAGCACCTCAATTAACAGTGATGGTCTTAATCGCTACTATTCCTTATGGATATATAGTTGATTTACACTGAAAATAGAGACAATTTAATGTGTTTCAGTTTAGAAATTTTCTTCTGCCACCATAGACTGGAAATTGCTGTAGTAACAAGTAATTCCCCACCATAGATTTGGAATTCCAGTGCTTGGGCCTGATACCGTGCAGTATTCTGCCCTTGTTGCTACAAAAGTCTGCAGCTAGTATTTGTACATTTCCCTTCTTTTTTGTCCATTAAGCTGAGTACACCTCTAACAAGGCTGAGTATGAACACAACTGTTTTCAGTAAATGAGACCATATTACTCTATCTGTAACAACTGTAGGTGTGATATTTCATTGCTTTAAGTTTAAATAATCCACTATTGAAGGATAGAGTGTGTACCAAATGCAACAAATGGGAATAGCAGCAATTTGTATACACTCTGTACAGATATAATAACTCCACCAACAACAAGACAGGAAATAATCAAATCTGTTTATTTTTATGAGATCTTTTACTTTTAAAACAGATGACACCAGGGTGGCTTCTCAATTGACTGCAATTTTTGGCACAGTCATGAAATCACAGAATGTTAAAGTGTTGAAACAGACCTTAAAGATCATCTAGGCTCAATTCTCACTGCCATGGGCAAGGGACACCCAACAATAAGTTGCCTAAAACAGAAAACATAAATCTCTATAAGACAAAGCATTGCTTAAGACATATAAGCAAATAAAGCTCATAATACTACCAGAGTTCATGTCCTGTTAAAAAAAAAAAAAAACAACAAAAAAACCCCAAAAAATAAGGCAAAACCAAAAAAAAAAAAACCCCACACTATGTTTATGTAGGGTTTCTTATCCTTATAAGACCTATTTGGGTCAAAATGCATCTTTAATGGAAAACTTTAGGACATAAAGAGTTTAAGTGTCTCATTCATTGCTATATATCCCAGCAAGAGTGGGCTGTAGCTTATATCCATGACATTGAAGCATTGAAGACAGTGAGATAATTTTTCAGCAAGTCATTGCTTTTGATGGAAATTATATGTTTAAAGGCACCCCATTAGAAAGACTTTCATGTACCTCCACAGTTTATTGCTGTGAAATATGAAAAAAATAAGCACCATGGAGTTTTTATTCTGCATTTAAAAGTAAGTTGCATTAAAGGAACTAGAATAATGCAATTTGTTTTGGCAACATCATGGAAAGACAACCCAAACCATCCAGGTAAAACAAGCAGAAACTGGATACCCTTACTGATGAATTTAGTACTGATATTTAATTTCTGTCATCCATTTCCATTCCATCCTTTCAGTAATTCAGAAATTTAAAAATGTAGTGTTAATGCAAATGGAGAGAAAGTTTTAAGTTCAGTTACTTGTGATCTCAGAGTTTAATATTCTATCTTCTCATCAGCAACAAGTAACAGCTGTCATAGACCATATACTGTTTCAAGGAAGTCCTTCTGGAGAAGAGGAAGCAAAACAAGAGGAATTTATATTTCAATTTAGCAAAGAGGCAGATTTATTTGGTATACTCATTGCCATTTCTCCAAAATTCCATTGTTACAGTACTGTGTGTGAGGGAAAAAAATAATTTACAGCAATATTTATTACATTATCAAATATTTTTTCACAACCAAGTCTTACTGCAGTAATATATTTACAGTTCATACAGCATATGAGGTACAAACTACATGAAGTGTATGAAGACAAGTACATTAGAGATGTTAAATTATATCTACATCATGATTAGAAGAGCCTTATTTGTAGCAAATATGTCTTACAAGCTCACAAATATGTTTTTTGAAAAAGACTGACCAATCTAAAATGTAGAAACAACATATTGGACAAGATTATAAAATGAAATAACTCTACACAATTATAAGATGCAAAAATAAGAAAAATGTGAATTTTTTATTTCAAATTCAACTTATAGCCTTGACAATTTAATAAAAAGGTAATATTTATCATTATTACTAAAGAACTGAGTTATCTGTATTTGTTCTTCACGTTAGATCATTTAGATTTCTTTTATCATTTCTCAATTAAACACTGTAAACTCAGAAAGCACCAAACTAATCTTTATGTAGTGTCACACATGTCATAAGACAATATCATTTTACTATGACAAAGATGTTTGCACCACTTGGAGCACATCTATCACCAAAATTCAATTAAACAGTGCCTTTCTATCTTCAACTAAAACAAACTGTTTTCTGATGTTTGCTCAGTGTTTACTTCACAAGAGATAGAAGACCCAAATACAACAGAAAAATAAATGCCTTGGCACATAGCAGAGGTCAAGAAACTTAACCCAAGGAAAAAGGTTTAATCTTTTGGTTGCAAAAGACTTTTTTTTTCCTTTGCCACGTAGAAGGCAGCATTACAATGTTATTCATACCTCACGTGGTATCCTATCAATTCTTCTATTGAAGCTGAAAGGGCTATATTCCCTTTGTTGCAAAGTATTAAATTTGTCCCTTGAGATTAGTGTGTAGGCAGTTTTAAAGGATGAAACAGGATTAGATAAGGTTTCTTACCAAGAAGGAATTCTGAAACTGTACTGCAAAAACCTCTTGTGGTACATGTGCTGAAAAAATCTTTTGTTTTAACACTTCGAAATTGAACTCAAATTTTTGACATTATTAGTTGACAAAATGTTTCTTTACAGGTTTTATGAAAGGCAAATAAAGTACACACACAGGGAAATGACACTTGTTTTAACTGTACATGATTTTTTTTGCTATGAAATTTACCTGCCATTTTTTATTTGAAATATACTCCAAAAATTTGATATAGACAATTATAGCAATTCTACTTATTTACTAAAATATGCAGTATGTGGCTGAATTTTTGCTGTGATTTAGAGAAAAAAACCCAACAACTGTACTTTTATAATTTATGATCCGAGCCAAACAGTTTTAATCTGAAAAAGTTTCAAAACTCAAATATCAAGGAGGGTCCTAAAAAAGTCAGTAGTTCAGCTGTGATCCACTTACTTGTGTATAATTAATACCATTGCGTGCCACATGAAGACTTTCATGAATTTGATTACTGCATATTCAGTTTAAACATTTCTACTTCTCTTTAAAAACCTACTTCTGAGGGACAAAACCATTCCTAATTAGTATCAAGGGGATTATCAGCATATGTATAATGAGTAGTAGGACAGGTTAAAAGGACTGTATCTTGGTTTTACCAAGTGAGTTGACAAGCAAAGGCAGTTCCTTTTCTTTATCCTAAAAATTTCTACAAACTGTGTTGACTTTGACCCCAATAGTGTCCTGGGGGACATCACACGAAGCATTCCAGCCAGTAGAGGGAAGGGATCGTTCTGCTCTGCTCTACACTGGGGCAGCCTCACTTTGAATATTGTGTGCAGTTTTTTACATATGTGTCCAAATCTAAGAAAGATAGTAAGTTCTTAGAGAGTGTCCAAAACAGAGCAAGGAGGACGGTGAAGGGCCTATAGGGGAAGCTGTCAAGGAGCAGCTGAGATCACTTGGTCTGTTCAACCTGGAGAAGAGACAACTGAGGGAAGACCTCATTGCAGCTACAACTTCCTGGTGGGAGGAAGAAGAAGGGCAGGCATTGATATCTTCTCTCTGGAGACCAGGGATAGACCACAGGGAATGGCCTGATATTATCTCAGGAGAAGTTTAGGTTGGACATTAGAAAAAGATTATTCACCCAGAGGATGGTTGGGTGCTGGAACAGGCTCCCCAGGGAAGCAGCCACAGCACAAGACTGACAGTGTTCATGAAGCATTTGGATTATACGCTCAGGCACATAGTGTGACTCTTGGGGATGGTCCTGTGCAGGGCTAAGACTTAGAATAGATGATACTTTGAGGTTCCTTTCAACTCAACCTCTTCTGTGATTCTGTGATTTCTCAAATCCCTGTTCTTGGTTAGCTTTTTTGCAAGAAAACCAGACAAATTCACTTGGTAGCCATAAATGTTTTTCATCTCCTCCTTACAAAAAGCTGCTAAAGAATGATAAAGTGAAGCACACCTCACTACACGTGCAATAACCTTGCTGGCTCATGACTATAGTTACATGACTATGAAATCCCCATCCTTCCTGTTTTTCCCACTGTGTACCTTTTTGTCAATCATGTAGTCTGCAACATTCATCCTGAATACCATGTTTGAATTCAGAAAGGCCACAGAAAGTGTCTCAAGAAAGTGCTGAGTGTCATCGTAGAGTTCACTTGAGGAGTTAATGGCAAAATGCATAGCAATTGCTCTTTCTTCCATACCAAAATATCTCTTACCCTCAGCCATGAACTGTAGTGCACAATTTCTGAATCTGAATGCTTGGCATGTCCAAATACATTTTTACAGCTTTATGGGTAAAACTGCTCCAAAAAATTGTTGATATGTATAGGATGTCAAAGAGCTAGTCTGACATTATAGTATGACTACTTAATCTTTTCCCCTTTCAAATTATAATTGAAAAAATAAGTTCAGCAGATTGACCAAAAAAAAAAAAACACCAAAAAACCCAATATCACCTGCAATTAGAAGATTTTTCTGCACCTACACAAGAAAAGATGGTTGTATTGCAGCCAGCTAGGTCTGCTGTTAAAATATATTCTTCATAATATGTACCAAATAAAAGCTAAACTATAAATATTAATGAAGATTGGAGAGGAAAAGAAAAGATGTTCTGTTACTTAGTGTTCCATGCATTCAACAAAATCAGCATACTTTAAAAGGAATTAGATGACTTGCCCCTTTTTCCTTTAAATTAGACACAGTGAGATGTGATTCTTCCCACACAAGGCTACTGGATCATAAAAATGTACATCATTAATGAAGTTAAGTGGCATTAGGCTTGTAATTTTCAAGGCACAGATAGAAAAGGTACGCTGTTATAATTCATGGACCATTATAATAGATATATTACCTTAATGTAAGGCTCTGAAATGACTATCTTCATTTTCTGCAGGTGGAAGAAAGCTTACTTTGAGAGAAAAAAAAAGTCACCTAAGAATGTTTCCAAGTATGTAACTCAGGAACTTTTCTCTGCCTATCAATGAGAGGACAAACCATCATTACAAGGGAATGTCTAATGTGTTCAAAAGTATTGTACGGCCATATGTCATGTGTAGGGCAATGGCATCTTATTAGACTGATATTTGGTTATTATGGTCTCTGTGCATTTCAGGTGACCACTACAGACATAAGTCTGAAGACTTCTGAGCCCAAATGCAGCCACGTCTAGTTTTGTAGAATGTTTGAGGTATGGTGTAAAACATATTATGGAGTTCATTGCAAAGTATTTTTCAGAAAGTATTTTCTCAGAACATTTAGCCAAAAAGTGACAAAAACAGCAGGGACAGGAATTGTGGGAGAAGTGGCAGCTGTACTGAAGACTCAAGCGCAAACTCACATGGTCTGCATCATTTGTAGTATGATGACCAGCAAATACATTTCTCTGGCACTGGTAGCGTTTGTATTTAAAGGTGAAAGACTCTCTTCAGACTAATTCTTTTTCTATCCTCTGGGAGTTTTAATTATAGCCACAGGAGTATTTTTGTGATGCTTCATCTCAGCTCTCCAAAATGAGGCAGGAAATTTTGTGTTAATAGGAGAAAAATGCCCCAAATACACTCTTCTTCTCATTGCAAATGATCACAGAACATAACAAAGTTAGTTGATATTCACACTATAAATGTCTGTGCTACTGTCATACAGTGCAGCATGTGAACAAAATAATAAAAGATGATCTGTCAACAAGCTGCTCTCTTAAGTTGGTAATTATTTTGAATGACATCGTATCACATCTAAAATAAATTTAAACTGTATCAGCAAAGTACAAATACAACAATATCACACAACTAAGATGAACAGCAATAGCTCTCATTCTAGTCAGTACTTTTTGTAATATTTAGTTATTGTTTGGAAGAAAACCACTACACCCAACAGTTTTCACATTAAATATAGGCAAATAGTTTAAATTAAACATATGATATTCCATCATTTTACACAGGAAGTAATATTTATATATTTAGGCATTTAATTTCTTGAATTACAGGACACAATGGAAGTAAAGATATTCCTATATTTTCAAGTTCTCTTTTGATTGGTAAGGGACAGTGGAAGCCCATCTGTTTTGCAGCAAAGAAAGCCCCAAACCATCTGTGTAGAACCACATGCCAGCTAAAACACAGAGATATGCACAGTGTTTTGTTATGAAAAATTTTGCAGCATTTTTTTCCTGTATTAGTGTGAATAAATTAGCAACAACTAAATTAAAGAAATCTTCTGAGAACATACTAACTTCCTAGTGAACACTGGAAAATGTATCCACTTAGAACTGGCAGATTTTGTTCTTCTGACTATTTATTATTAAGACTCATCGATCTCTGTGTGTTTAATAGCAGTATTTTTATTAGCATCATAATTGAAGTTAATCTTCAGAGAAGAACCTACATAATTGCAACCACACTTACATATTGGCCTAATAATAGCATTTAAAAACTTGGGTATATATGTTTCTTTTCTATCTTAAAAAACAAACAAACAAAAAGTCAGAAGAGGGTAACTCACTCAACTAAGCCCTAACTGACCATAGCTTTGCCTAACCTGCAGGTTTATATCATCTACCATTTAAATGGGTTGAAAAAGAAAAATGCTTAGTGGAGAACAGTCTCCTCAAATGAACTACGGTCAAGTGCCCCACTTGCTGTCATAGGGGCTCTGTGTCAAGCAGAGGTAGCACTGTGAGCTCTGTTGACAGTTCAATATTTTCCTGAAATTAGAGCAATCAGCCAAGAGGACAGCAGTGATTCTGCGAACTTTTGAAAGTCCATGAAGGACCTGAAGAAAACCAAGCAAAATGCACAAATAAACATTCCTACATTGTTTCTGGACGTGTTAGTAGTCATACACCAGCAAAAAAGCAGCCAATTCTCAGCTGTTTTCAGAGCCTAAATAAAATATTTTTAAATATAAGAACAAAATTATGATTTTGCAAAATGATTAGGTTCTTTCCATACAAATGTACACTTTTCAGTTCTGAACACTGGGGAAATAAAAATGGTCCTTGGATTTTATCCAGAACATTTTTTAACTGAAGACATTTGAGCTATTCCAGTCTAGAACACACAATGTGATCAGCACAAAGCTTTAACAAGCACATTTTAGAGGAAGATGTCTGATGTAAAGAGCAGGCATTTTCTAAGTTAAAAAGGCCATCGCATCCTTTTTCTTGTGTTCTTGATAGCAAGCCAGAGCTCAGAAGCTTCTAGCAAAGCTTCTAGTTTTTGTTAAAACATTCAAACTCTCATGTAGATCTAAACCTTCAAAATTGGACAGTATGAGGACCAATTATAATGCCCAACAATTAATGTTTTCCATCTTTCTAGAAATCTTGCTTGATTCTTTTTTTATTTCATTCTTTTTATGGACTGATGAAGATCAGCTTTTGTCAAAGAAACTACTAATTCAGAAGCCAGCTCAGAATTTAATTTAGAAGACAAATGACAGGAATAAGACTTTGTCTCTTCTTCTGTGGTTTAGCCCACTCCTGTAAAACCAAGGCAACATTTCCAGTAATAGAAAGTCTAGTATTTATGGTTTTCATGGTTACTGTATTACAGTCCTAGTTCCTTTTAGTAAAGAATCAAATATTATTTGTTATGTCTTGATTTCTCCACCTGTGGAGAAACTGATGCTGTCAATATTTATCTTTTTGTCTTAGAAAGATGCCTGAATCCTGATTCTGGAACTGCTTGCTTTACTGTAGCAATTGTTACATAACTAGTTAAGTATTCATGTTGATGGGGTATGTGTAATAATATTAAATGTTGTAAGGAAGAGAAATTATTGCTAGTCTATGAAACTAGGATAAGACAAACCATCATTTTCTAACAGAGAATGCTGTGGCATGGAATTTGTTCTGATGTATTTGGGGGGTAACTCCTCAGAAATATTAAGTCCAGATAACTTGGTCAGATACTTTAGTGGAGAACCTTATTATTTAACAAAATCATAAAGATCCATCTTTTTATAGGCCATACTGTAGTTTGTTTCTAACCACAATTTGAGGATTGCCAAAACTGTAGCTACAGTTGCCTTTTGCATCATATGCAACTGGTAAGCAGCACTTGGCAAAAGTTTATAGTTCATGTTTGATAGCTGACACTCATTCCCAAACTTTAGCAAAGTCTCCAGATTTAAAAAGATTATGCACAGGTTCGCTAATGGTCCGCTTGAAGATCATTTAACTTTTACACAACATTAGCACAGTATTTCTATGACTGCTGGCATAGGGTTTGAATTTGGTTTGCAGTGGTATGCAGATTTGTATTTCAATATTAAGTGCAGTCCTGCAGAGTTAAATACTTAACTAAATGTTTTACTGAATATTTTTATTACATTAATTTAGAAGTTAGAAGTCCTATTATAATTTTATTGTGCTTCAGGGTAAAGATTAATTCTGATTGATAAAAATAACTAACTAACTTTGTACAATAAATCTCAGCAAAAAGAAAAACAAAGACTGCTAAACCTCCAGTCTTTTGGCATAGTTTAAAGATGCTTCAATAATAACTGAAAGCTTATAACTGAGATTTTATTAATTTACTGTCCTGTGAAAACTCATCCCAGATTATATTACCTTTGCATTGAAAATGTCCATCAATTTTTTTTAATGTGTTTGTGCTGTAGTCCTGCAAACACTGTCAGATACGGAATCCATTGATTTTAATGATAAAAGGCTTAGACTCAATACAGTTTTAGGCCTCAAGTAATCATTTTGTGTCAGTGTAAAGTAAAGGGAATGTAGACACAAATAATGGTAGCTATGAACATACAACTAGGGCAAAAGCCGATCCAATGGTTCCTGCATCCAATAGCATGAATTTGCAGAGATGAATCCATAGACAGACACAAAGTGTATAATTTTTTGCCAACAGTAACTCTTGCTATTATAGTCCAATCCATGGGTTGAAAAAACACCAAATAAACCTCAATATTTGCAGTTCTTCATAAAAATATATCAGAGCAATTCTGACAAGATAAACAGATTTCAGAAAAGTGATTTCTTTCAACCAAGAGATACGGCATTGTGTTCATGGCTAACACTTTTCATTATGTTATACAAGATAACTTTGTAATCCTATAATTATTTTTACATTCATTATTTTAGAGTGTGTAGAATTTCCCACTCTTGCCAAATAATGAATGACCTGTTCTGAACTATATGAGAGTTTTGAAAGGAGAAACTATTCACACATGAAGGAGTACAGAAAAGCTGTGTTTTTCTGCTTGACTTAAAATCAGTTTATGATTCAGTTTTAAGGAGGTTAATCAATCTGAACTAAAATGGAAAAGAATACTCATAGAAATGCAAAAAGAGATCATTATTGTTTCAGAATAAGATATTTATATGCATGCAAACAGATGAGAAGTTTTCTGTTTGTTCCTATCATGAAACCTCAAGTAGTTTTATACTTTTTTGGATACCCATAACTGAGGAATACTGCTTTCAAATGAGACCCTGTTTTGCAATATAGCAGCTCTTAAAACATTCTTACACAAAAACATATGAATTAAATAAAGGAGTCACCTAGCTCTTGATAATGTTGCTTTAAAAAAAATTTATAGATATTTTAATGCAATGGCAATTAGTGGGTTTTTTATTAGATATAAGCTAAAGCAGACAAAATATTTCTCTTTTAAAAACATTTTTATTTCAAATTTCAACTTTATTAAGATTAGTTCTCCTGTACAAAGGAAATATAATTAGATTTTTTTCAAAGACGAATATAAGGCCATGTCTTCAAAAAAATAGTGTATTTTCAGGAGTTCTTTGCAAACCAGAAAGGTCTAATGAGATATTTACCTGTATTAGTCAAGACTATACCCACATACACACAGTGTTTGTGCTTGTTAAAGCCTTTCCGTCAGGCTAGGCTTAGGGAAATAGTGTCCAAATGTACCATATTTAGCTTCTATCTCAAATTCTCCCGAGCTGTCAATTTAGGTGTTAAAGAGACCATTTGTAAAGCTTGGCTGGGATTTGCCATTATTGACTGGAATGTGTGTTTATCATTACATTCAATGATGAAAGTGGAACATGTAGCATATGAATAAATGTCAGCAGATGTTTCTTTTAAATGGCCTGATTTCAACCTCCTGTTGTTTGTCTTGAATACAAATATTAAAAAAGAGAAAAAGGCAGAATTTTTTATGACATAAGTGCAAGGGTAGTTATATTAAAAACATCCAACAAAAATAATGATGAAAGTCAGAGAAGAACGAGGAAAGTATAATTAATAAGAATTACGTTGATGGTCTCATGCTACTATCTGGTTTGATATAAAAGACACAAAAATAGCAGTTCAGTGTGGGTCATATTTGTCCATAATCACTCCGTAAGAAGTAAGGAAGAACTTACAGAGTCTGTTCTCAAAAGCATGTTACAAAAGGTTCAATATTTTTTAAAATTTTGTAGCATAGCATTGTTATAAAACTCCTTGCTTAAACTTGTAGCACCAAGAAAAAGGGGGTCTCACTGAAAAGAGGTCTCTATATACATTACTCCTGTCCACAATGGCAAATATTACCTTTAAAATAATAATAGTTTTTTCAGTGAAGGATTCTCACCGATTCCAATGGCTAGTGCCAGTGCAAAATTAAAACTTGAACATGTAAACATTTCTGCAGTGCATGTGAATAAAGAATTTATACAGACCTCCTATTCTTCCTCTGGTTTTCTGTAGAGTAATAAAGAAGATCAGTATAAAAAACAATATGAACTATCTGCTACCAGGGCCTTATTCTGCTGCTCTGTCTCATATAGTGGTGTCCCATTTTGCTCCATGGGACTACCCTGAGAGTAAAATAATGCTTAGTGTGAGGAATGAAGGCAGAATCTGGCAGGAATTTGTGTGCAGTACTGTAAACTCAGCAGTATTCCAAATAAATCAATAAAGTGAACAGAGACAAAATTAAATCAGCCTTGTGTTTACTGGAATGTGCTGCATTTTCTATGTATCTAAATGAAAATATGGTATCTAGGTATTGAATATCTGAGGCCCTCTGCCTTTACCAAGAAATGCACGTGCTCAACACCATTGTAAATCTCATTTTTACTAAACCAACCAGCTTTACAATGAATATAGTCCATATGCAGATATTATCATAAATCTACTGGTTAGACAGGATTTAGGATGACAACCAACTTCTTTCGAAACAAGGCATTGCTTCAGTATGTCCCTATTAAAAAAAGTATTGAAGTCTAAAATAATAAATATGTACTATATTTCTATAAGACTATATTTAATGACTGTAATGGATGCATATTTTGTAATTAAATACTAAGGAGTATTTCCAATTCCTATCTTGAAATATATTATGTATTTACTAAGAGTTTCATGAAAATCACATGTGAACTTTGACTTAAGATAGAAAGGCTGGAATATATCCCTCCTGCTACACACTTTTCTCAGCTGACCATTCACATTGATTATGGCCTAATCACAGCAAGTCCAAAAGACCATCCTCTATCTCATAGACAAGACAATGATTTTTACAAATGTAACTGTACAGACAGCTAACTGTTCACAGATGCATAATATATACCTTTAGTAACATATAGACTGCAACCTGATTTTCAATGTCTTCTAAGTTCAAGGTTATGTTCTTTATCAGTTTGTCTGGTTATAGCAATATTGGCCAGTTGCTTATTGGATCTGGTAATAATAATTTTGGCCAGCTGCTTTCTGGAATAAGGAAAAACTAGTCTCAATTTATTCCTTTTGATAAGAATAACATATCCAATATCACAATAGGGAACTCCAGTTTACAAAAGACAAAAAAATAAGTTTTTAGGCCCATGATTTTAAATAATAGTTGTGGGAAACACACCACACTATGAAGTGTGGAAAGAACAAGCTTTGCTTGTGGACCTCAAGGAGGACAGCACTGGAAAACCACCCTGAACCTGACAAGCTGCATAGTTATGAGAGACTTGCTGAAGTTTAAAAATTATGGTCCCCTGTTCTCCCCTCTCTTCCCCGGAGGCATTGCCACCGGTGACTCATCATGCTCATTAATTGCAGGCATTGTCTGCCATGCCGGTACAGTGCTGCCCGGGGGATGTCCCTCCTCTCTTCCCTGTACTGCCGGAGCGGCGACAGCAACCAGAACTTGGACAGAGCTGCCCCCGCGGGTCCGAGCAGGGAAGCTCCTTGCCGCAATGCGTCTACCTCGTAGAGCCGGTGCCCCCTGAGGCTGCATGGCTATTGCTGCTGCCAGCTTCCACCCCCGTCCTAATCCTATGGGGTACCACTCTAGTCTGTCACCAAATCATGGGTTTCTATTGGGTGCTAGTCCCTCTGTTTTCCTATTCGCTAGCCGACACCTAAGCCACTGCCCTGTCTGGAGTTCTTACCCAATCCAGTCCCAGCTCTAGCTCCTCCCCCTCCCCCCCCCATAAATGCTTTGTGTATCTTGTAATAAACGGCCTTTCGCCTCTTGTCTCTTGAACTGACGACATCTGTTTTTCAGCACTCCCTCAGCTCTAGGGGACAGGGGGGAACCGTTTTCCTTTCCCCTCAATGCTGCATAATTAGTCTCTAAACAAGGAAAATTTTAAGTCAAATGAGTAAGGAATCGTGTAGTACTACCAAATATGAGTGTTCTACTCTCTCTCATTTTAGTGCAATACATCAAAATGGTGATGCACTCAATACTCATTTCAAGTAAATTTGTTTCTTCTCCTAAAGTAGTGGGCTAGGAACCATAAGATTACAGCATATATTCCACTGCTGTCATTTATTAGTGGTGATGAGCTGAGAGTTGAGCAAGTATTTGTAGATAATCACAGAGTACAGACAAATACAATATAGGGGTACGTGAGTAAATGTAAAATATAATAACAAATACTAAGTGAAAATATATTTTATAATAGTTAAGACCTAGTGAATGAAAGTGTTGTCTGTCTTCCAGCAGTAAGTGATAAAGCAGTGAGAATTGCATTTTAAGTATCTTGGTCTTCATTCTGGAATTTAATAAGCAGATCAATAATGTTATCTCTATAATTACATTCCAAGAATATCAGGCTAGTTGTTTTTGCACTTCATACACTACAACATTTCATTATAAGATGTTTTCAGAATGTTTACAATCATTTCTGTTCTTAGGCCTGGATTCATCAAAACACTGAGCTGATACTTAGCATTATTTCCACAGCATGAGTAGTATTTTTATGTGTATGTATAAATATTTTCTGGAATAGGGTTGCTTATTAACATGCAAAATAATTTGGTGAATTTAAAACAAAAACTAAAACCACAATTTATATGGTCAAAATATACTCTTTCTTCTGGAGTATCCTCAAATAAGAATATCTTCATGTGATTTAAAGTCATTATATAAAAATTAATGGATTAGGAGATGTTTTCTATGTTTAAAAATTATTGAGTTTAATAATATTACAGTATTGACTGTAGACGTCTTTTCAGGTTCATCCTTCAAAAATCTATAGGTAATGCTGGCATTCAACAATCAGAAAGCAAGGAGGAAATCTAATCGGGAGGTTGAATTTTCCTTATCTGCTTAATCTTGGCACATTTGCTCCTCAATTGCTCCTCACCCTTCAGATAAGTTTGAAAATAAACTTCAGCCTTTCAGCACTATGCACACTTCACACATTCCTTCACTTCAACTGTTAACTCTTACCTTCTTGGACAAAACCAAAACACACACAAAAAGTATTCCATGTTCTCACTCCTAAGGAAACAATAACTAGGTCAAGGTCATTTCAGAATTACTTAAATTTTTTATTTTTTTTCACCTGTAAGCTTTTTCACTTCCTCTTTTGCTACAGAGGGTTTAGAAATGATTATGTGCTTCCTCTTTGCTTCCTCCGGTAATATTTTAGACTGATATATATAATTCTGAAGAATTTGGAGGTTTTTTCATAAACTATTGGAAGTGGCATGTGTGTGTCTTGTGGAGCTGCAGAATCTGTGTGAGCAATTGTCTGATGTGACATGTGGTGTGCGAACACACAGAATAAGGCAGCACCTTCACAGGAGGACACTTCCTTGTGTTTCACTGACTAGGAACACTAGTTTTTTGTCTAAGGAGTCTTAGTCATAAACCAACAAAGTTTTTTGGGTATTGGGTGTAGTATTAATCAACAACTTGTTATTCCGCACAGTTCCAGGAAATCTTCCTCTGTTACCCTGCTTCTCCCTTGATGAAAAGGCATTGACAGCAGAATATTACCCTCATTAAATCTGCTGATTTTTTCCATTTTTTCTCACAGACTACTCCTAGATAGTTTTTAGCATTCTGAGTCTTCATTTTCTAGTTCAACAGCAAGTATTCATGTGCATTATTGTGGAAATTGTACACAACACTTAAATTTTATCTGTAAGAATAGTTTGATTTATTACTTTTGATCCTTATCCAAATCCTCTTGTATCTCACATTCATGCAATCGTTTCCCAAAGAGTAACTTTTTGCATTTGATTATATATAACTGTATTTTTTTTAAAAAAGTAGTGCATGATATACTACTTCTTCATTAGTCAGCATGCATATTTTTCTTGCTCTTGGCTTCTGCTTGAAGTCATGTCAATTTTAAATGGTTATAGTAAGGGTAATGCAAAAAATCAAAAGTAAAATATGACTTTTGTTTTTCTCATTTTTCTTGTTCACAAATATGAGCTTGAGGTTGATTTTAGTTGCAGCTGTAATGTCTGTGATTCTCCTGCTGAGTCTCCCAATCTGTCATAAATTAGCTGGAAGCTGCAAGGAATAAGCACAAATCTCCTTTATTCCTATAGAATGCCTGCTTTTTAAGTCTGAGAGTTGGTCTAGAACTAGACAATATCCTATGAATGTCTGGGGCAATTGTAAAGAGTGGTTATTGTGTGATATTAAGAAATGGAGCTCAGAGTTCAGAGCAAGTCTCTAGTCCCCCACAGTCCTATGACTAAAGTCCTCTCCAAAGGCATTGGAGCAGCAGATAACAACCCATTTCTCAACTAACTATTCTAATCATTGCAAAATCAGTACAGAAAAGTCAGGCAACATTTTTCCTCTTTCTGCATGCATTTTAAAAAGATAGAGTCCCCTCAAGAACCTTTCCTCAGGGGAAATCTCTGTAGTTAGAATTCGTCTAAATAGGTAGAAGCAGAGCACTTGCAGTGAAGTGCCTACATGACAGAGAGGCTTGGTTCTCTTTGTCTTTCATTTCTCATTTTGCTTAACATCTTTTATGGGCTATCTCCAGGCAGCTCCATGATTGGTGAGTGGGAAGCACTGAAGACATGTTTATGTTTTAGTCATGGAAACACCCACACTCCTGCAATAAGCAAGCAGTCTGATTCTTATCCTTACATATATTAAGTAAATGAGATAGACAAAAGGAATGAAGGTCTAGATAAAATAGAAAACAGGGGGATAACTGTCCAGCCTCTCTGGACAGTTCAGATAGAATTTAAGTATATGTAATTCAATTTTGTGCACATCTGCTCTGATGAAGGCATTTTGGTGTGAGTCAGCATTCTTCTGTTCCCAAGTACATTGAACTATTTTCTATTGTCCCAAGCTGCATATTTATCAATCTTATTCCTTAACTGAATGCATGAACATGTCACTGATGGCAACTCTCAATAGTATATATGGCCAGGCTTCACGAATGAGGATTTCGGAAGGGCTCTACCCACGTGGGTGTGCCCTTCCAGCCTGTGCAGTGGAATTTTTTTAGGTGAGGCACAGCATGTGCAGAACTGGCCCCACTGTTTAAGTCCTAAGGTTCATCTGCCACGGCCAAGCAAGCTTGGACGGTGACAGTGAAGTCCTCGGGACTAGAACCTACAGCCCCCGGTATTCCCAGGAGGTCTCCCATCCGAAGTACTCACCGGGGCTGACCCTGCTTAGCTTCCGAGATCTGATGGGGTCGGGTGTCAGGGAGGGATTTAACTGCGACCAACTTTCAAAGTAAAAATGTGATTGCCATACAGTGCCTCTGTTCAGGGAAACCATACACTAACTGCAAGAATTTTTATGGACTTACGATAATTTTTTTTCTAGTTTTTAATATTCATGTTTTAATGCCTTTGACTCATATTGAAGAAAGAATATGCACCTTAATCCTGCTTGGCAAGATTTTCCTTTAAAACTTTAGTCCCAAGCAGGCATGTGCAGTGTTTGTTGACCTTTAGCACCAGACCAATTAGTCCACTGTGGTGTAAAGTAAGACTTCCTTTTCTTGGCATGCAGCAAGGCAGAGTTTGATGATGAAATCTTTGAAGTATAACACTTGAAGCCCCAAGTATAAAAGCTGCTAGAGCAGCCATGTCAGTAGCAAAGGTTGCTACAACATTCTTTTTTCACTATAGAGTAATTTCAAATAATTTAAAAAACTGAATATTTAAAAAGCTCACTTCTAATGAAGGATTAATGAATAAGTCTCCAAGTGTTTCCACTGGACCTGATTCTCTCCATGTTGAATTCAGCAGTAAAATGTCAATAATTCAGTAGGACCAGGATAAGAACCAATATCATCCTTGAGTCAATATGTGAAGAACAAACTTTTTTATAGTCAATTTAACTACTTAGATATTCATAGTAGAAGGAGGCCTGGGGTGCTTAAATGTTGTTAATGTTAATAAGGCTTGCCCATTTCTTTTAATGCTGTTTATTAATAAAACAGATTTCAGTACTTTAGGAGACAAAAAGGAACAATTCTTTTTTAGATCTTTTTTTCAAATACACTAATATAAATGCCCATTTGTGTCTGTATGTGTGCGTGAATTTGTATTTGAAATTTCAGTATATTATACAAATTATAAAAATGGTTCCAAACAGTCACAACCTTTATAAAATAAATGACTAGACAGAGAAAAGAAAGATACTAATTTATGTATTCACATTTCCTGAAAGAATCTAATAGTTCTCAATTAGCCATGTATCTTAAGTAATGGCATTGGTTATGATCAGTTATTTAAAATATTTTAAGAAAGATATAATGGTTTACTACCATGCAGCATAAAGCACTATTAGCCAACATCAACAAAATGAAAACTGCAAGCTAAAAAGAGAGTGCATACTTAGTAAAATAGATACATAATTTCAATTGTTTTACAAAAATCCTACAACATCTTTTTTAAGGACACGTGACCTATTTTAAATGGACAGCTAGCAATCAGAACAAACTGGTGGTGTTTTTTTCTGTACTCTAATTTGCAACATCTGAGCCTGTTCCTTTTCCCCTATCCCAAGTCTACTTACCTTTCATGACAAGTTTACAGTCTCAAACTCTGTTACTTCAAATGAAGTATTATTCTATGGATACTTCTTGGTCTTTGATCATTTGTTTTACCTCCAGGACCTAAAAGGAGAGCCTAGCAATAGCTCCAGATAGGCTGCATAAGGAAGGAACTAAACATAAAAAAGGAAGAGATGCTAAAAAAAGCCAAGATGGTACAGAGCCCATGACGTCACGCTTAAAACATTACACCAGCAAGGAGAGTAGTTGAGTGATAAGAATCTCATGATCTGCTTTTGTAAGAAGCTCTGAATGCACTGTTCTAATCACAGTATAGACTTTTGCCATGATCATGAATGAGAAAAATGATGCCCAGATTCCCCAGTTCAGTGCCTTATTTGAATAATGAAGTGTTATAACGAGTCCTTGGTTGGGTTTCTACCCCACGCATTAAGGGAGTAATCTTGTGCAGCTACCAATATATTTCCATAGAATAAAGTTAATGAGTTTGCACACATGGCATATCATATATGCCATGGTAATCACCTCTTTAGTACTCTCAGTTTGTGAATGTTCTGTTCCATGTGTTTTGTTCACACTAGCTATATGGCACGACCTTGACTCTCTACCCACACTGTACCTTGGAAGTCCATCTGCCTGTAAAAGTAGGGCTATTTACTTGGAGCTCCGCACCCCAAGTCACCATCACAAAATAAGTGAATGGTCATCTTTCATCCACACATGCCTCTTGTGTTGTGTCATGCTTTAACGATAAGACACTTAGTTAAAAGGAATGTCCAGGTTAATGTAAACTTTGAAAAAATCAGATTCATTTATTAATTCCATTTTCTTCTCCAGTCCCTATCAAATGGAAATGTCCCCTCCCCTCTTCTTGTCTTTGATTTTTATTTGGTTGATTGATTTTTTTTTTTTAAGATCAGAACTTGTCATTCCTGCTGATTTATTTCTGTTCTTTTTTTTCTTAGGAAATTATTTTTTCTATTCTTCATACTCAATTCCCTAGAACCAGTGGAAAGGGACTGCTTGCCTTTTTTGCTACCCCTTTGCTCTGTAAAAGCATTCGGCTGAGGATAATAATTAGACAGTTGCAACTGCACAGTCAACATTTTTAGTATGTAGGATCCTGCGCGCACTTCGTGGGACCCAAAGCAACAGGAAAGAAAATTTTTCTGCATAGGCCACGATTATATAGATTATATAAAGCATGTAATGATATGGGCCTGTAATGAATTGTATTACACAACACAGTGCAAAATTTGACCTTTGTGACAGAAAAAGCAATATGTGACTTTCTGTTTCAAATAAAAACTAGAAAGGTTTGAAGGTCTGCTACAAGGAAAATGTGCTTTTCCACCATCTTACATGAAAATTTTAAAATTCAGCATTATACCATTATATATGCAATGCTATATACCGTTGTTCAATTCTGGGATAATGTATAATGGCATAATGCTAGAGACTATTTTAACCCCTTATTTCTACTCTATTACACCAGATGAATGGCATACTCAGTCCTACTTTTGATGGGCTTGCGGACTGGAGAGAGGGAAAAGGAATCAGAGTTAAAACACAGTCTTTCCATAAACTGATATAGCATACAATTTTGTGATATTCTGTAAGTCGATATTTTCCTATAGACCCTTCATGTTTACAGCTATAGGGATATGGGGTTTGTACAATAATACATTTTGCAAAAATAATGAGATCCTCTGATCATTTTCCTTTCTATTATTGGATAGCACTTCCAGTGCTATGCAAGCACAGTTGGCTACCCAGGGACCCTGATGCCAAGTTGCGGAGGATATTCTTGTAGCAGTGACAAATAGCTTGCTGGTGGGCTGTGCAGAGTGTTGTTCTGGCAGCAGCAAAGTTGTCTATGTGTCTGTCACTTGGTTAGGCTACAGAAAGTCTAGGTGGTTTGATTTTTTTTTGCGCCTTTGGAGAACTTTGTTTTAAACTTGTATGTGTTTCCGATGAATTAGTTCATTTGACAGCAAGGCTCCTAGCGGACCCCTCACAAGTGTTACATGTGAGTACCTCTATGATGAAAGAGAAAAAAATCTTCACAGTGCCATACTTGTTTTCCATACAAACCTACATACTGCCATTACAGCCACCCACATATCGTTTGACAACTCACTTATGCATCAAGCATCTTAATGAATCAGGACTGAACAACAGTGTCCTTGTATAAAGCCACATATTTTAAATGTTATTCTGATTCTACGCCTTTCTGGTGAAAAAATTCAGGTTGACTGTATGATCTGTAAACAAAAGTTCAGGGACAGGTTATATTTTGCAGCTCATAATTCTCATATTGACAGCATTCTATGTTTTTCACTTAATTTTAAAAGTACAAGCACCGAAGGCAGGTGATTACCAAACCCCCAACAATTCTTGGTAGATGAATTAGCTGGTAGACATGTACAGGCAATCTCTACAGTGTCCTGACTACCTAAGAAAGTATATAATATAAAGCTTCTAGATAATTTATGGGTAAAATGCAAACTAGCTGACACTGCTGGCTAAAAATAAATACTCCTCCTATGGTACTCCTGAGTTTATAATTAGGGGTAACTGTGAAATTTAAACAAAAAAAACCAAAATAACAAATATATACATTATTGTATTTAAAAGCAGGAAACAAAGGCATCAATATTTGTATAAAGATGCAGGAATAATTTAAGATCCTTTGGAATGGTACCAATACTACTATATAATAGCTCTGGTGAATGATGTAAGCCTAGACTAAGTAAAAGGAAGTAAACACTATTTTCATGAAAGTCAATATACAATGGCAGTGTTTTAAAAGGATCTAACAGGCTTTTAATCTTCTAAAGGAAAAAAATGTTTATTTTTGTTCATTCTGTGTATATAGATATATTTGCTGATTTGATTATCCATAGATTAAATGTATTTCGAGAAAGTCTTACATTCTTTAGTAAGTCATTGCACTGGTTTTACACTTAAAACTACTCCTAATATTTTTTTTGAATTAGCAATACAAAAAAGGAAAAAATTCTAATGATGATAAGTAGAAAAATAATCAAAGAACTCTAAGCGTAAGTACTTGAAAGAAATGTTGAAAGGTATTTTAACTTTGTAAATTAAGAATAAAGAGAGGAAATTTCAGCTAAAAGTGATGTTTGAGTTAGTTTGTTTTCATTTTGACCAGTGACAGTACTTAAGTCAGCCTTCCAGACTAGATGGGTATTGCTAAACTCATCAAATTTGCAAGTAAATCTTTGCCAGAAACATTTTTGAAAAAAGCCGACAGCAGAGATTTTCTAGCTTTCATCACTTAGAAGCACAGAGTGAGGCTATTGATCCTAAAATTGCTGGGATTTTCGAAGGAGACTGCTTGTTTGTTCTATGCTGTTGTCACTGAAGTGGTTAAAGCTTTGTTTGTTTGTTTTGCTTCTGAATGGCTCTTAATGGATTAAGCTTTCCAGCTTTCACCAAAGTTGAAACTGTTTATTAAAGTATCAAGATATAAACTAACCTCTGAGAATTTTAGCTAACTATATGAGGCCATGCAGCCCTAATGACCTATGCATGTGAATCCTTTTGAAGGCTCTAGTGTGTTTGTTTTTGCAACTTAGAGCATATCGAATTAATTTAGTTGTTTTGGGGAAAACAAGTCTATGTCAAGTTGGACATTATAATGAAATAAAGATTTTTTTCCTTCACAGATTTGTTGTAAGTGCTCTAAGTGCTTCATCAAACCATAATCATGTGAGCAGAATACTGCAGTGAATATTTATAGTGTTTTATTGGCAGTAAATGTTTTATTATTTAAGATATTTGCCACGAAAATGACTAAAAGAAAACCTCCATGGTATTTAACCTATTAGACGAGACCCGTACTGAAAAACCACCAGTCTGGACAGGCATAGAGATACATTAGAGTCTTTAATATTAATATCTAATATATTCATGGAATACATTAGATTGGTGGTATCTACAATCAGATTTAACCAAGTTTTCAAAGAAAGGTTTAAAAGCCTATCTCAGAGTAACCCAGTAACCTGGGTTAATGTTTACCAATACTTGTAAATGGTAGTTTTTTGACACATACATGTGTCCCACTAAAGCTTTGGAGTTCTGGGGAAAACCTCAAAAGTCCTGTTGCTAACTAATATTAATTGAATTTAAAAAAGAAGTGTATGGAAGCCTGACATAAGCAAAAGTGTTTTTTACTAATTCTATATCTGAAGAGTCATTGATTTTAGTATAGGTTAATGTCTTCAATGGTTGGTTTATGATGTCTCTGATACTGTAGATAAACTCACACATTCATTGGAAAAATAATTATCACTGTAGTATTTCAGTTTCTAATATTAAAAGACACTCCTTGATTAAGTGAAATATATACTAGTACAGTTGTGTTTTTTCTTGTGTAGCAGTGAAGGAAGAAAAGTTAATTAGTCTTCAACATTTGCACTAAGGTAACATTATAGGAATTCTGGCTTAAGGTTCAATAAGAACTTTTAAACATTAAAGGCACTTTTTCTTCATGTAGCTGTTTTTTTGTTAGTTTGTTTCAGATAGGTAAGAAATATGAACAGTGTTCAGTAATTGCCAGTTCCTCGGTCTAACCCCTATCAAAACACCATTTAATACAGATATTCCATTATAAAAATTTCTGGAAGTCTGGAACTGATGTAAGTTTTATGATCCAATTTGTGGAAAATGCATACACTGAAACATTCATAAATAGTTACAAGAGTCCTGCAGCTTGAGCAGCAAAAGTGCCCTCAGCAGCTGAGAACTCTAATAAATTCATATCCTATGTGAACCATTGCACAAGGGTGTATATGACATTGAATGGATTGCACATTCATAAATGACACAAGGAATTGGAGGAAAGTGGATAGGACTTAGAGTTTTGTAAACACTATTTTCAAAACAATCCAGGGAGGCAACACAGAAGTAAGTTACAGAGGTGGACCCATAAAGGGATGGTACAGTATCAGAAAAATATTCTTCAATTACTTCATTTTTTCTATGATAGAAAGTATACTCTTTTTTTAACACCATTTTGTGTCATTGTACTAAGAAAAAATTCTAATTTGTTGTCTGAGGTTGTAAATGTAAGTGGTTATATTCATTTTATTTCTATAATCTACCATAAATAATGGAAAAGACAGTGTTAACACTATCAATGACAGCAAGAATGTTTTGAGCATCTATTTACATTTAAATACATTTCTTGGTTTCTGCTACAATTAGTGTTTACAAATTTTTATCTCAAATTCAAAGTGCTTTTTCAAGAAATGTTTATCTGAGAGCAATCGCAGGTAATAAAGGAAGTAGAATGAAAGAGTGAAGAAGGGAATAGAAGTATAATCTGTAGCTCATGCAAAATGTTAGGAGCATTCAGGTACATTTCTCTTGTTTCACAGAATCACAGAATGGTATAGGTTGAGAGCAACCTCTGCACATCACCTTGTCCAACCCCCATGTAGAAGCAGGGTCACCTGGACCTTGTTGCCCAGGCTTTTGTTCTGATGGCTTTTGAATATCTTCAAGAATGAAAACTATACAACTTCTCTGGGCAACCTTTCTTTGAATGTTTTTTTTTTCAAATACATTTAATACATTAAGATTTCTCTTCATATTAACTTTCTAGAGGATTTCCTAGTAATGTCAGAATCATCAGCCTTCAAATTGTCCACATTTTATTTGAGGTATGACCCTGTTGTAGGTAGATTACAACTTGATTTGGAAATAAGAATATGCTGTGTGTAGCTTGACTGCTTCTTCTTTAATGTGTTTTCATAATTATATAGGATACTCTTTCACAATTGGCCAAGGAAAGAAGTCATTTGTCCCTCAAAGTCAACAGAAGCTACATGTCAATCCCTGGTAGGATGAATGCTTATAAATAATTTGACATTCTGGGAAATGCTACCAGGTCAGCTGGTATTTTGCCAAGAGAACAGAGGTGGAAGGAATGTGAATGCAGAGAAAGGTGCACTTACCTTTTAAGCTCCTCTGGAAGTAAAAATCAAAGTGTAAAGAAGGTCTTATTGGTACCTAAAACATTACTGACAGTAATATGCCAGACTCACAACCGTGCTGCAGATGAGGTACGTACTTCTAATAGTACCAAGCTGAAGTAATGCATTTATGTGATAGAAAACTGTCCAGGCTATAAGAATGTTTAAAGTTTACTATAGTAGTGCTAACTTCTGCTCCCTCTCCCATACATGATAGATATATCACAGGGTGAGGTATCTCTAAGTGATGTGCAGGTGCTGCTCTACACACACATTCAGTCAATTTGTTCATATGCAAGTCTGTGCTTGTTTTAAAATGTTAGTACTGACACATTATGCTCAAAATTATGGAAAAGGAGCTTGAGAACAATGGGGACTTCTACTGTGATTCAGAAGAAAATCACGAGATCCTTCTCTGCATTTTTTGCTACTTCAAAATGTTACTACCTTCTGGTAGAGAGCTGAATTGTGATCTTAGAATCCTGATATCTACCAGATCAACTGTCTTCTGAAATTTTCCAGGATATTAGTGAAACAGTGGAAATAAATGTAGACCAGTTCTTCAGCCCATGTAGCTCACAACTCAAATGTATCACATTAAACCAGTCTTGATCCTGTGCTTTTCTGATCTAGCTTGTAGGACTATCTGAAACTCCTTGATATTAGCAGACATGATCTACATCTGTTTACAATTTTCACTGCAAAAAAATAGTTCTTTAAAATATTATTATATAGATTATTTTGGACAAAGTTGAAATTAGCAGATGCAATTAATGCCACTTATGTAATAATATATAGGAATTCAGACAATACATAATCATACATGTAATACAGAAATTTTTATTTGAAATATTGATATCAAACTTGACAAGTCCTGTTATTCAGCATTTATATAAACTTGAAAGATGAAAACCTTTGGTTCTTGAAAACCAAGGAAACAATTTGGTGGTTGAGGGCATTGGTTTTATTATGCATACTCCTGGTTTTCTCTTCAGTGTTCAGACTGGAAGATGTTGCAGTCTCATGTGCTGTACTGAAAGCTAAATGAGTCTTCCTTGCACAATCTAACAACACATTCAGATTTTACCAGAGTGGTACATGTGATAAATTAAGTTGGATTACAATTTTGTAAGTTTGCAAAGAATCTTTTCTTCAGGACTGTGTAATACATTACTGTTATCCAGTCAGATATTTGAGTTGTTTCTCCTCTCAGAAAGCTGTCGGTATTCATGTCAGCTATATTC